>NW_014577443.1:258045-264151 GCF_000485595.1 Priapulus caudatus
TACTACTCTCTCTCTGTGTTGGGTTACATTATTGTATCTAGCCTCTAGGCTAACCCTAACCATATCAAATAGTGACCATGCTTGCAGGGTACGTTCCGGTATATCGGACCGTACACAGGGTACGTTCCGGCAGTACCCTGGGGGACATAGACCCTTAGATACCATAATGTAACCCAAACCCTATCCTCTTGGGTTTGGGTTACATTATTGTATCTATTATAGACCCTATGTCTATGAGCCCAAGGGCCTGTATACTTTTGTACTTACGCATTGAGCTGTTTTCGTCATAACTCCGTGGGAAGCGAGTAACGTAACGTTTTACCAATGACTCAATTCTCAGACACACTACCTTTGCTTTAGTAATATAAGTTCACAGACGTATTCCTGCCGAATTTGAAACTCAAGGAAAGTCAACTAACTTTACATTACAACGTCGACGAACACAACAGTTTTACACAAAAGTAAACAACAAAGTTTACCGGCGACGGCGCTAACTGCGCATGTACAATGAATACGGAACAGGAAGTTAACAGTGGCAGCGGCGGCTATAAGGTCATGCTAAGGTCATATACATATATACATTATGATTATGCATACTGTACACACACATATTATCCATATATATATATATATAATATATATATAATATATATATATATATATATATATATATACATATATATATTCATTATTATGGTATACATTACATGCTCTGGTCATAGATATCTATATATATCAGGAGTGAATTTATTCACTCATGTAGGCCTATATATTATCAGGAGTGTATCAAAATCATTTTGATACACTCCTGATATTATCTACTCACTGACCTGAAGCTATTTGTAGCCGATAACTTTCTGTAAATGCCGTTCAAATGCTCCTCTGCAACACTGCCAACACACAAGTAGGCCTACGCGTAGTACAACGCGTAGTAGTAGTACAATGCGTAGTAGTACAACGCGTAGTAGTAGTACAACGCGTAGTAGTAGTACAATGCGTATAGTACAACATCGCACGCACGCACGCCGCTGTGCACAAACAACAAAATTACCGTACACAGAACAAAAATAACAACAACAAAAAACAAACAATTATTCAATAGCCTCGTTCACACGAGAACTCGTATTTATGAAATACTGTATTTGCGAAATACCGAATCTGAGACAAATACGCGGCCGAGCGTTCACACGCTGATTCGCGGCTCCAGTAATACGGTATTTGCGAGCTGCGAGCTGCGAGCAAAATACGTAGACTGGTCCGCGCTCGACAGTTCCACTCGCATTACACCTGGAACTGTCGAGCGCGGACCAGTCTATAAAATACGCGCCTTCAGAAATCCGGTATTTAGCGTTCACACGAGGAAATGCGCGGTCTAAGACGGAAATGCGCGGTCTATTAGACATCCGGTATTTCTCAAGCACGGCAAATTATTCGGGGTCTTGGGAAGCCGCGTATTTACATCAAATACCGGATCTGTTTAGATACCGTATTTCTTAGACCGCACATTTTGCCTCGTGTGAACGCTAAATACCGGATTTCTTGCTACGTGTGAACGCGGCTATAATTTTGTCGGTTCAGCTGGCAGTGCATCCGCAGTGCATATGGAAGCACACCCATTTATCCCCGCACCCATGCACGCACCTGCACACATTTCGGGGAGGGAGGTCAACGACACATCGCATATATATCAGAAGTATCTACTGATATATATGCATTTGCGTATGTATTTTTGCATAATATATATATATATCGCATGATTTTATATCCGCAGGATAGACCTGCATGGCCACAACCCTAGGAGCCTCTTGAAAGTGTTGAGGTCTGTAGCATAGCTGGCGGATGTTGTGGGGTAGTTGATCCGATAGACAGACGTCATTCTACCGAAACGAATGTTTCGCCATAAAGGTTATATTTTTTTTTATCACGTAGCCTATTTCTAATTATAATAGTAATTATCTGTTAACTATTCATGAAGAAATAGTAGGCATACATTTGAATATTTTCGCTAAGGCACATATGCATTGCCACTATAGTTATCAAAAAATGTGATTTTTTTAAATTGTTTTTTAAATTTTTATTTGTTAGTTTTGACCACAAGAGCCATTAAAACATGCATTGTAGACATTCCCTGCTAGACATTCCCTGCTAGACATTCACTTTCAATATGCTCCAGACGTCATAATTCCCCTTATACGTTGAGCATGTGCATGGGCGTACGTGCCCAGATTGGTACAGGTCGCAGGGCACATTGCGCATGACCATTGGGATTTTTCATGTGAAATATATGGGTTTAAAGGCGTTTGGCAATGTCGAATCTCTGCTATGTTACACCACCACTATACCACGGGGAACAATTATATGACGTACGGCTCGTAATATCAAGAGCTAATAATACCATTTAGGTATTATAAGCTTATAAGATAAGATAAGATAAGGAAGTTTATTTTATCACTTTCAATATCAGTAGATACAAGAATTTTTTAACAAAATATAAATAACGTGCAGTGAAGAGATGGCAAAAAGACCATACGGTCATCTAGTCAGCCAACCCTTAGAGAAATTAATTAAGTATAAAGGCATCTGTCAAAAGAATAAGATGTATGATGAGAAATATTTGAACAAAATTATTGTATATGATAACAATAAAACAAAAACAAAATTGAACATATTTGGAAATAGAACAAGCAGCAGACAGGAAGTTATCAAGAGCTAATAAATACCTAGAGTGTACAACGGGAAAACGGGAAAATACTGCCACTTCAGGGCAATACTACTCCACCTTGACTAAGTTCTGGTATTGCGCCAAGCAGCACTCTCTGCTCTCTAAAACAAGACCAACCGCTTGTCTCTACGATACTCCTAACCTGTATGATACAGGCGGTTCCGGTTCCGCTTCATTACACTTCACCGTAGATAGTGTAGTGAAGCGAAACATACCGCCTGTATCATACAGGTTACGATACTCCTAGGTCGAGATATTGGAGCGTAATCATGCCTCCCACAGGCCTCACGCCGCCTCGCATCCACAATATTCACTATCCTTCTCGTCTTTTGCGGGTCTGGTTATCGATTTCCGTCGCCGCTTGGAGCGCTGATAATTGATGTCACATGCATGCCCAAATTTGGTACTTTTAGGCCTACTACACCATAATTATAGTAACTGAGCTGCGTTGTAGAGACTTAATTTAGAAAACATTGCCGGCTCTATCAAGCCGTGCTAGGAGAGATAATGGGAGATAAGGGCATAGAAGGATAGTGAATATTGTGGGTGCGAGGCGCCGTGAGACCTGTGGGAGGGTATATATACTTATATACATTTTAGGTAATAATACCTAATAGGCCTAGGTAGTATTAGCTCTTGGTAATATCGTAATGGCTCTTTTACGGAATTCGTGAAATTGTGACTGTAGCTTAAAGGCAGATATCTCATATCTGACATGCGTCGCTGCTTGTTACGGGACTAGAGATTCTCTTCCCTAGCAGCAAACATTACGCGCCGAGTCAAAGATTGGATTTATACATTAGGTATAACACGCGATACGTGATAACGTATAAAAAAACGCGAACACGCGGGAGACGCACTAGACAGATTAGATCCTTGATCGTGAGCTACGAGAGGAGGAAGAGACAACTGTAACCTTCGTAGCAAAGCCGAGAATCTTGGTCTGTCGCGAAGAGAAAAAACAACAAAATTTAGCTCAAAACGCAAAGAGATGCGCACGATATTCTTATCTGGGAGACTTGTGTCACGGAAGACAGCACTCGCCTAATCTGTGTCACGGGAGACAGCACTCGCCTAATCTGTGTCACGGGAGACAGCACTCGCCTAATCTGTGTCACGGGAGACAGCACTCGCCTAATCTGACGAGATCTCGATATAAACCCGCGTTTGAGCTGCTTATAATTATCGCTAAAGGAAGATGAAGTATGAAATACGGTGTACCCGCTCTCCTCCTTCACCGGCGGCGGAGTACAGCTTACGTATGTACATTAACAACGTAATTAGTTACCAATTAATCCCATCGTTATGATAGTATCAGGAGTGTATAATAATAGACAATATATCTAATAATTAATAATAATTAATTAATAATAATTAATAATAGATCTATTATTATACACTCCTATAGTACCAATGCAGATGTCCCGCGGTAGATATTGCTACGCTCAGTCATTCTAAATTAATAATTATGAATTAATCATTCTGAATTAATATGGTCACTATACGGTGGAACGTGTGGTTCCTGGCGATTAACGGCAGAAAGAAAAACCTTCTCGCAATGGAATCTCCGAAGAATGCGCTTCGTTAATTAGCTAATATCCTTCTCGGATGTTTCTACACTTATCTGCTTTAGCATGCATCGGTTGACATGTCAAGCATGTTGAAACCCTAGTCCAAGCGCCTCCTAACCTGGTTTCATACACACTCAATAAAAAAGTACACGCGTACACTCTTGCATCGCCAGCTCCGGGGTTCATCATGTAATATAAAAATCGCTATGTCGAGTACAATCACAAATATCTCGATAGCTATAGGCAACGGGTACGGATACGGCAACAATAAACAGGCAACGGAATTCCTATATTGCTTCCTGTAGCATGCCTTGTACGCGCTGGTACACATAGTGCAGCGTACGCGCGGAGTTGACACTCTACTGAGGCAACGGACACTTGGGCCGTTTAAATAATGAAATAATAGCAAATAATCACGAATTGTATTCACTACCAAAGTTTGAATGTTTACGTGCACTCTATATCGTCTATTAATTCTACGTAAATGTCGTTCAAATGATGATCTACAACACACACACACACTGTCACCGCGTACACGCCACTGCACACAAACTAACGTATAAGGTGGTCTTATCCGGCGATCTATAGCATCAGAAATGAATAAAATCATTTGTTTTATTCATTCTCGGTAGTAAACTTAACGTTAAAACTTCGATACGGCGCTAAACAAAAATAATTCGCGTTTATTATGGCTATCATTGAAACCACGCGGGAGCCGACTGTGCTATATCTAGGTTCGTATACCTGCCGATGATTTTATATACCTGTCTGGATATTTGTATACCTGTCGATGGCGATCACGGCTATAAAAGCGGCGGAAGCGCCGTTGGTGCCGCGGGTGAGCGCGTGGTAGCCCTTACAGTAGACCTCTCCCAGAAAACCCTCTCCCATGAAGATGTCGAAGGCTCGCGTCAGCAGCAGGACGCTGGTGAGAAGGTCGGAGGCGCCCAGCGAGCAGATGAGAAGCCTGGCGACGCGGTAGCCCCGCATGCGGGCGCCCATGACGACCAGCACGACTAGGTTACCGGTGATGCCGAGCGTCGACTCGAGCGTCATGATGGCGACCGCAGTCGCCAACCAGCCACTGACGGACGCTCCGACCACCGTCGCGTTGCCCCAGCCCGCCATGTCGTCGCCGCACGACGAAAGCGAGTCCGCTTCGAATGCGTCATCTTTGAAAGTGCAGTTCGCCGGAGCACTGTCGGTTGAACGATTCATAGCGATTCGACGACGAGTGTGTCGCGTGCCGACGTCGCCGGTTGTCGGCTGTGAACTAAAATGAAGCGCGAAGGAGCCGCTACTAGCGGCTGCGGCGCGCGCGCGCACACAGCTCCGCGGACGATGCTGAAGTATTAGATTACTAATGGCATGGTATTAGTTAGCGCGACAAATGGATTGTCACAATCCCACAGTCATGCAAGCGTGCATACGTGCGTAGGCGCGTGCGTGCGTATAGGAGCGAGAAAGCGTGTGTGCGTATGTGCGTGCGTGCGTGCGTGCGTACGTAGGGGTGGGAAGGCGTGTGTGCGTATGTGCGTGCGTGCGTATGTGCGTGCGTGCGTGCGTGCGCAGGAGCGGGAAGGCGTGTGTGCGTATGTAAGTGCGTGCGTGCGTGCGTACGTACGTACGTAGGGGTGGGAAGGCGTGTGTGCGTGTGTGCGTGCGTGCGTGCGTGCGTACGTAGGGGTGGGAAGGCGTGTGTGCGTGTGTGCGTATGTGCGTGCGTGCGTGCGTGCGTGCGTAGGGGTGGGAAGACGTGTGTGCGTGTGTGCGTATGTACGTGCGTGCGTGCGTGCGTACGTAGGGGTGGGAA
>NW_014577443.1:264161-269180 GCF_000485595.1 Priapulus caudatus
TGTTGAATTTTGCCGGTTTTAGTCTGTCTCACTCCTATTGATACACTCCTGATGATATCTAATATCTCATCGCGTTCGTGCACAGAGCCGGAAACGAGACAAAATGTGAAACGATTTTTCATATGGACGACATAGATTAATTCTAACAATACTGGGAAGCTTTGGCTTCCGGATGTGCACAGCCGGGCGCAAATTGTAAAGAGCTATCAAATTGCGCGGTGTCACAATTACACGATGTACTCGCAGGGCCAATCCCGAGTACATGTGACACTAGTACATCGTGCTGCGTTATTGAAGTGTGTCACTGACAGTGTTTCACTAGGGGAGCTCGCATGTAGAACTAATTAAATAACAACTGTAATCCTCCAATCCCTGTCTCCAGAACGCAAAGCGGAAGGGGTTGGGAAAAGGATAAATTTGTTAGTAGGTATTATTTGTTTATTTTTACTAAAACTATAGAACGTCTATCAAGAGCAGATATAACCCCCAATATTGTAATAACCTCTGTAAATAAAACGTGTGATTAATTCGATTCGTTGGTCAATAAACGTTTTCGCTTTATCATGCAGAGCAATATCCGTGCAAAGGCTAGAGTTCATGTGTAAATGTGCGTGTGTTAATGTAGGCTACATGTGCTATTGTGCATGTGTTAATGTGCATGTGTAAATGTGCATGTGTTAATGTACATGTGCTATTGTGCATGTGTTAATGTGCATGTGTTAATGTTAATGCACGCTGGTGAGAAGGTCGGAGGCGCCCAGTGAGCAGATGAGAAGCCTGGCGACGCGGTAGCCCCGCATGCGGGCGCCCATGACGACCAGCACGACTAGGTTACCGGTGATGCCGAGCGTCGACTCGAGCGTCATGATGGCGACCGCAGTCGCCAACCAGCCACTGACGGACGCTCCGACCACCGTCGCGTTGCCCCAGCCCGCCATGTCGTCGCCGCACGACGGAAGCGAGTCCGCTTCGAATGCGTGATCTTTGAAAGTGCAGTTCGCCGGAGCACTGTCGGTTGAACGATTCATGGCGATTCGACGACGAGTGTGTCGCGTGCCGACGTCGCCGGTTGTCGGCTGTGAACTAAAATGAAGCGCGAAGGAGCCGCTGCTAGCGGCTGCGGTGCGCGCGCGCACACAGCTCCGCGGACGATGCTGAAGTATTAGAATTAGATTACTAATGGCATGGTATTAGTTAGCGCGACAAATGGATTGTCACAATCCCACAGTCATGCATGCGTGCATACGTGCGTATAGGAGCGAGAAAGCGTGTGTGCGTATGTGCGTGCGTGCGTGCGTGCGTGCGTGCGTGCGTATGTGCGTGCGTGCGTACGTGCGTAGGAGCGGAAGGGGTGTGTGCGTATGTGTGTGTGTGCGTGCGTGCGTGCGTGCGTACGTACGTAGGGGTGGGAAGGCGCGTGTGCGTGTGTGCGTGCGTGCGTGCGTGCGTAGAGGTGGGAACGCGTGTGTGCGTATGTGCGTATGTGCGTATGTGCGCATGTGCGTGCGTGCGTGCGTGCGTACGTGCGTAGGGGTGGGAAGGCGCGTGTGCGTGTGTGCGTGTGTGCGTGCGTACGTGCGTGCGTAGGAGCAGGAAGGCGCATGTGCGTGTGTGCGTATGTGCGTGCGTGCGTGCGTGCGTAAGAGCAGAAAGGCGCGTGTGCGTGTGTGCGTATGAACGTGCGTGCGTGCGTGCGTAGGAGCAGGAAGGCGCGTGTGCGTATGTGCGTATTTGCGTGCGTGCGTGCGTGCGTGCGTGCGTAGAAGCGGGAAGGCGTGTGTGCGTATGTGCGTGCGTGCGTGCGTGCGTGCGTAGGAGCGGGAAGGCGCGTGTGCGTATGTGCGTATGTGCGTGTGTGCGTGCGTAGGAGCAAGAAGACGCGTGTGCGTATGTGCGTGCGTGCGTGCGTGCGTGCGTGCGTGCGTGCGTGCGTGCGTGCGTGCGTGCGTGCGTGCGTAGGAGCAGGAAGGCGCGTGTGCGTATGCGCGTGCGTGCGTGCGTACGTGCGTGCGTAGGAGCGGGAAGGCGTGTGTGCGTATGTGCGTGCGTGCGTGCGTGCGTAGGAGCAGGAAAGCGTGTGTGTGGTATATGTGCGTATGTGCGTGCGTGCGTGCGTACGTGCGTAGGGGTGGGAAGGCGTGTGTGCGTGTGTGCGTGCGTGCGTGCGTGCGTGCGTGAAAACTATAGAACGTCTATCAAGAGCAGATATAACCCCCAATATTGTAATAACCTCTGTAAATAAAACGTGAGATTAATTCGATTCGTTGGTCAATAAACGTTTTCGCTTTATCATGCAGAGCAATATCCGTGCAAAAGCTAGAGTTCATGTGTAAATGTGCATGTGTTAATGTGCATGTGTTAATGTGCATGTGTTAATGTGCATGTATTAATGTACATGTGCTATTGTGCATGTGTTAATGTGCATGTGTAAATGTGTATGTGTTAATGTGCATGTGAACGTACGGACGGAAATGTAATTTAGAGAACGGAGAGCAGCTGGTGATGTCGGCGATGCTTTCAGGATGCATGGCCAAGATCATAAGAAAGGCCTATAAAGGACATCTCGGCGTCTATACGATATTACCTAGATTAATGAACGCATTAATGCTAAGCGTCAGAAACTGCTTCCCGCCATCGCCTAAACCACTACGAGTATATCGTATAAATAGCCACCACTATGGCCACCACCCTCCGCGTGAAAGCTGATTGGTTGAGTTCCGCAGTCGAATGCAGCACGTGGACTTATTGTGCCCGTCCGTGACCTATAACTATTCAAACTGCCAGAAAATTGTTATGAGGCGAGACATTTGCTTGTTGTGTGTAGTTGCGCCAGTCAGCCCCATACCGTCGCGTGCACGTTATATCTTATATATTATAATATATATATATTGCTAGACATAGTCTCCGCGTGTCGACGATTTTACCGCGCCGGCACCTCTTCGACGTCAGCCTCTGGCGACGGGCTGGAGACGCGTTAGCGAAATTTGCATGCACCTACGTGCTGGCGACGCTTGCTCTCATGAAAAATTGCAAATTCAGCGAAATACTGCTTCCGTCAGCAACTCTACGGCTTGCAGTAAACGCCGTTTGTGCGTTTTGGCTATATAGACATTAATTAATTATGTCCATTAATTATGCAGGATGCCTAGCAAGCAGCTAGAGGTGTCAGCACAGAGAGCAGCAGCACGGGTGCTCTAATAACTGACCGCTAGAGTGGTCGACCGACAAGATGCGGAGAGGGAGCACGCGGTGCCACGCGACAGCAACGCATGTTCGCATGTCGCATTACGGCTGCGACATGGCCGAAGCTCAGGAGGCGACAAGATAATGTCCGGAGTGTCGCGTCACAAAGGTCCGGGCGCGGACATATCTCAGTTTTCACAAGGGGAAATATCGGATTTGGCGCATGCCCGTTACGGCCGCGAAAAATATAGAGCATGAGGTCGAAATTATGCATTTCAAACCATTTTCGCCGCCGCTATCCGCCTATATAGTGGAAAACATGGTAAACTATCGGCGACCGCCCTGCGTAGTTTGCACATATGCATAGCCGCCCATCTGTATTGCGTACGGCCGACGGCGATATGCACATAATATATACGTATATATTCTATGCTGGACATAGTTTCCGGTCGACGATTTTACCGCCCGCACCTCTTTCCGACGTCGCCTCTGCGACGGGCTGAGACGTTAGCGAAAGTTTTCATCGCATGCACCTAGTGTTGGCGACATGCTCTCTATGAAAATTACAGAAATTCAGCGAAATACTGCTTCCGTCGGCAACTCTTGGGCACCCCTAACCTGCAGGGTGCAAAACTGTTACTTCATCCCTCCCGTTTTCCCACTGCCTTTCTTGCCCCTCGCTTAAACTCCTTCTTCGTCTACCGCCCTCAGCTATTTTCCCTGCCGCCTGTCCTCAGTCTCCCTTCCCCTCTCTCACTCAGCAAGCTATATTATGCAGTTTTCTGCAGTACGTTCTGTGCGCCTGAAACGGTGCTCGCGCATGCGCAAAATCTCACGAGAAGAATAATATTTTGCAAAAATGCTACATTTAAAATGAGGAGCAGGTATCCCAGCATAGATTTATATGATAACATACCATCCGTAGACCTCACCTAAGAAATAGGACGAAGACCTTGCAAGTAAGGTTCCCGCTGCATATATAGGCCCAACCAGTCATTACACAATCTGGCTACGTTAGTGTGTTAGCGAATGCGCAATATCTCACCATAGGAGTTCTATTTTCTGATAAATATGCATTTAATATAGTTAGGGGGTATTTCAGCATAGATTTCTGAAATAAATTTGTATATGTCGACCTATGTTTATAATTAGGAGAGCGCCCAAGCCTGCAGGGTGCAAAACTCATTACTCTTACTTCATCCCATCCCGTTTTCCCACTGCCTTTCTTGGCCCTCGCATAGACTCCTTCTTCGTCTACCTACTTATCTTTCCTGCCGCCTGTCCTCAGTCGCCCACCCCACTCTCACTCAGCAAGCTATATTATGCAGTTTGCTTCAGTCCGTTTCGAGCGCCTGAAACGCTACTTGCGCATGCGCAATATCTCATGAGAAGAATAATATTTTGCGAAAATTATGCATTTAAAATGGACATGCAAGGACGAATACCTTGCATGTAAGGTGTCCGCTGCATATGCCAATCAGTACACAATCTGGCTACGTTAGTCTGTCAGCGCATGCGCAATATCTTACCACAGGAGTTATATTTTCTGTTTAGGGTTTTTTTTTTAATTCTTAATGACGTTTTTTGGTTGTACGCTGTATGTTAATTGTAGAGCCGCGTCACCTGTTGATGCGCGGGAAACTATGCTTTCTTTGTTAATGGTGTTCTTACGAATTCGGGTGTAGAACGAGTCGTGGGACAAAAACCAGTGAACGGTTTTTGGTTCAAACAGAAGAGTCAGTCCTTCAAATAGAGATGAGTGAGAGATTAGATATATAGTTAGTTACTTAGGGTTAGTTACTCGATGGATGGGTAACTAAGCCGAGAGGTGGGACC
>NW_014577444.1:0-5470 GCF_000485595.1 Priapulus caudatus
TAGTAAAGAAGTAATTAAAGAGTAACTTTAAGAGAAATTCATGCAAACAACCTATTTGGAACTCGATATATATATAATATCAAGAGTGAATAAAAATACATTTTGTTTTTAGTTACTTACTTCTGATAATATAGTATATACAACGCGAATTCCGAAACGCGTGGGTTAATTAATAATTACGTTTATAATTTACAGTGAAACGTTGAATTAAAATGTTAAATTAAATTAAATCAATTTTTATTTTATTTTGAACTTACGAGAGCAAACGCGCATATTTCATAAGCCTGTGACGTATGATAATTATCAACTAATGAGCTTCATCCGACTTTGGAAATAAAAATACGTAATACGTCATATATAACTACTATAGGAGATTGCACATGTCACCTATACCTACATACCTCTGCTATAAGAACAGCTAGGATGTTTTGCTTTTGATGTTTTTTGCTGCAATCTCATTAGTAATTTCCTGCAGTCGAAAATTTTTGACATCTGCCACATTATAAATTGTAATGATTACAAAATATCCTGTGCGTTGCAACGGCTATCAGCAGATGTGTTTATGCCTCAAAAACAACCTAATCATGGAAGTGCTTATAGCATAGTCGCCAAAACATATTCGTCCCGGCTGTGGTATTGTAAACCTACTCTACCGCATGCACAGTCTTGGCTACCACAGGCTTCTGGCTAGATACGTTCCTTTACAGGTGCGCCATCTGGTGTGAAATAATTAGAGCGAAATTGCCACGAACGAGATTTTAAGCTGAGATACTGCAAGCTCGCGCCATCTGGCGGAGAAGTGTGTGTGCGTGTGCGTGTGTGTNGAGAGAGAGAGAGAGAGAGAGAGAGAGAGTAAGAGAGAGAGAGAGAGAGAGCGCGCGAGAGAGAGCGCGCGCAAGAGAAATCCATGTTGATTAGACTAATTTAGTGTCGGCGTGAGCTAGCGTACGTACCAGTTCGGCAGTCAGCACGTACCCTGCCATTGCAAGGCAAACGTCTGCCCAGCCGCAATAGAAAGGCTGCCTGCCGTCTGCTCGGAGAGAGAAATACAATATACGCGGCCGGGTGAATGTGATTAGCGATGTTCTTATTGCTCAAAGCAACTGCTAATGTTCGGCTCGTGATTAGTGGAATATCGATGTTAGCTTCCCCGTTATTGGTGCTCAGCCACTCTCAGTGTTTTGTTCTGTCGCTCTCACGCTCTCGCATGCGTTTTCTCGTTCCCTTTTCCTCTATTTCGTTTTATTTGCCCCACCTGTCTCGCGCCCCTCTCTCTTAATTTCTCTCTCTTCATCACTTTATGTGTCGCTATTGTAGCTGTCTAGCTGTATCTGTCTCTACCTCTATCTCGTTCTATCTACTTTTCTCGCTTTTGTTCTTTATTTGTTTTTCTTTCTGTGTGTCTCTCTCTCTCTCTCTCTCTATCTATGTGTGTCTCTTTCTCTTTCTCTCGCTCGCTCTCTCTCTCTCACTCTGATTCTCTCCGTCTGTCTTTCTTGCCTCTTACCCTCTCTCGCTCTCTCGCACACATACTCTCATCTCACTATCTCTCTCTCCATCTGTCTTTCTCGCCCTTTCTTGCTCTCTCTCTCTCTCTCTCTCTCTCTCTCTTCCTTCTCTTTTATCTCTCCACCGCCGGCCCTCCTGTACACCTACTTTGGTTCGGCTCGCTAATACTCTTCCGAATGTCGTCCTCTAAATTAAACTCGGCTATTCGCGCAGGCCGCGGCGTTTTCTTATCGCATTGTTGGCGCAGCAGTTCGCGCGTCTTCCTACGTTATTTGTCGCTCGCAGCTAGTCACTGATTGTGATGGCAAGCCGACCGGCCACAACACGCTCGGAGGTTAAACCAGACGCCGCCGGTCGTAATGCGGTTGTATTGCATGTCTTACTTGTTGACTCAACCGCCCCTCCCCCACACCCACCCTAGGCGAATTAATGCCAACTGTAGCAGAACGGCTAAGACGTGTTGTGCCAACGCTGTTATCGCTGCTGGTATAGTGTGCTTGTTTGCTCATGTTGCTTGGATGCTGCTATGCTGTGCATACCGATGCCGGCTTCTGTTTCTAAGCGGTGCTAGCCTTCTGTGCTGCCGCGTTCTGTAGACTTACTCGGGGTACAAAATATGAGCGATCATCGCCTCCCACACGCTCCTAACACGTTTCTGGCATGATCGATGCAACATATTAGGTTTGCTTTCGGCAAGGTTACCGCCGATTCTGTTTTGCTATTAGGCAGCGAGTATTTATGAATACGCACCGCTGCGTGTGATGTGTATGTGTGTGTGTGTGTGTGTTGTTGTTGTGTGTGTTGTGTGTGTGTAGTGTGTTGTGTGTGTGTTAGCATGCCTTACGCACTATCGTCTTGTAACGATCGTTTTTACCCACTGTTTGTCGTCATACACAGAGAAATAATTAAAGAATGTAATGATAAAAACGTAATAATAAAAAAGTGTAATGATCAAGTTCCACACACGCATATTACACAGACACGGTTCGCATGCACACACAACACGCGCGCGGCGTACGCACTCACGCACGCACGCTACGCACGCATGCAGAAGCCACAGTAATAATTATCTTCATCGTGAACCAATCAACAGCTTGTTTCCGTCCTGCTTATCAGCGCCCCGTAATGTAATTAGCAATCTGCGCGCCCGCCCCCCCGCATCTCAATTAATAGACCCACGGGAATATGTTTTAAACTCGTTTATTGACGCGTCCACAGACGCTACGACGACAGTACATCTCTCTCTCTTCTCTCGACATACGCACAGTCTATCGTGTTTGCGTGGCTTTGACAGTGTAGACTTGATTGCACGGATGGCAGCGTAAGCGCTGCAGTGACCGATCAGCGCACGATGCAGGAGCTGTAAACGGTTTGCTTAATACCTAGGCGCGCCAGAAGAGGAAAATAGTCCGCTATCGGGGTGCTGTACAACAGTAGAAGCGTCCATAGGCGCAGCAGGCCTAAATAACGCTTAACAGAAATTAATTAAAATACTCACCAGTACTTTGTCAATTCACACACCACTTACACTTTACTTCGATGTTAAATAACTATAGATTCATGCTCTGTCACTCCGCCTCGAAACTTTTGCCGTCTCTATGACGGCACTTCTACGAAAGAGCTTGGATACCCGTTTCAAAAAAACAAAAATCGACCAACGTAACATGGCTATACTACGTACCTGACGGCAATGTCACAACTACACGACAAGACCAATTCTTCTACTTCTAACTGCTTTTAGATCTTCCACGGCGCCAGGCATCTAACTCGCGCTGCAGTTTTTGCGTGAAGCTCTATATAGTGTATTGCTAGGCAGGGGGAGGAAGAGTCAGCGGTATTTGTAGGTGGTGTGTTGCTAGGAAGACGCGACATAGCAGCCGGTATTGTCAGTGGTGGTTGCTAGGCGGGGGAGAATAAGCCAGCCGTATTTGTAGTGGTGTGTCTTGCTAGGTGAGGAGGGAAATAGCCAGCGCGTAATTTGTAGGCTGGTGCGTTGCTAGGTGACGGGACGGACATAGCCAGCGGTATTGTAGTGGTGTGTTGCTAGGCAGGGGGAGGGAATTAGCCAGCGGTATTTGTAGTGCGTGGTGCTAGCGTGAGGAGGGAATTAGCCTAGCGGTATTTGTAGTAGTGTTGTTGCTAGGCCGGAGGGAGCGAATAGCCAGCGGTATTTGTAGCTGGTGTGCTTGCTAGGCGGCGCGAGAGAATAGCCAGCGGTATTCTGTAGTAGTGTATTGCCCTAGGCCCGCAGGAAAGGGAATTAGCCAGCGGGTATTTTGTATGCCGTGTGTCTGCTAGGTGAGAAGGGAATAGCCGAGCGGTATTTTCAGTGGGTGTGTTGCCTAGGCGGGGTGACGGGATAGCCAGCGGTATTTGTTAGTGGCTGTGTGGCGCTAGCGGCGGATGAATAGCCAGCGGTATTTGTAGCTGGTGTGTGCTATGGCGGGGGAGAATAGCCAGCGGTATTTGTAGTGACGTGTTGTTGCCTAGCGTGGGAGGCGAATAAGCCATGCGGTTATTTGCTAGATAGTGTTCGTTGCTAGGCGGCGGAGGCGAATAGCCAGCGTAATTGTAGTTGGTGTGCTGCTAGGCGGGGGAGGGAATAGCCAGCGGTTATTTGCTTAGTAGTGTGTTGCTAGGGGGGATGGAATACGCCAGCGGTATTTGCTAGTAGTGTGTTGCTAGCGGGGGAGGGAATAGCAGCGGTATTTGCTAGTGGTGTGTTGCTTAGGTGCAGGAAGGAATACGCAGCGGTTATTTCTAGTGGTGTGGTTGCCTAGGCGGGGGAGCAGGAATAGCCAGCGTATTTGTAGTGGTGTGTCTGCTAGGCCGGCGGGGGAATAGCCAGCGGTATTTTGTAGTGGTGTGTTGCTCAGGCGAGGAACGGGATAGCCAGCCGGTATTTGTAGTAGTGTGTTGCTTAGGTGGAGGGGGAGGAAATACGCCAGCGGTATTTTGTAGTGTGTGTGTTGCGAGGCGGAGGGGAAATTAGCCAAGCGGTATTGGTAGTAGTGATCTTGACTAGGCGGCGGAAGGGAATAGCCAGCGGTATTTTGTAGTGCGTGTGTTTGCTAGGCGGCGGAGGCGAATAGCAGCGATATTTGTAAGTGGTGTGCCCTGCTAGGCGGGGGAGGGAATAGCCAGCGGTATTTGTTGTATTGTGTATGTCTCTCTCTCTCTCTATCTTTCTCTCTCCTTTTGATTTATATATTTCCCTTCTCCTCTCTTCCCTCTTCTATCTTTATCACCCTCTCTCATGAGTTCGGTGCCGGTTCGTGTGATCTCATTTCTCTAATTTCCGTTGTTTCTTATATCTCTCGATTCTCTCTCTGGCTTCGCTTGCTCGCTCTCGTCTTCTCTCTTCTCTGCTTACTCTCTCTTCTCTCTCTCTCTCTCTCTTACTCTCTCTCTTCTCCTCTCTTTTCTCTCTTCTTCCTTCTTCTCTTCTCTCGTCTCTCTCTCTCCTCTCTCTGCTCTCTCTCTCTCTCTGCTCTTTTCTCTCTCTCTCTCTCTCTCTCTCTCTAATCTCTCTCGCTCCCCCCCCCCCCTCTCTCTCTCTCTCTCTCTCTCTCTCTCCTCCCTCTCTCTGATGTGTGCGGTCGTCATCGCTGTGTGTGTCTCTTCTCTATCTTTCTCTGCTCCTTTTATATATATTTGTTCTCTTCTCTATGCCTCTCTCCTAATCTATCTTTATCACCCTCTCTCCATGAGTTACATGCGTTTCGTGGCATCTAATTTCCCTGTCTGTGTTACTATATCTCTCATTCTCTCTCTGGTCGGCTCTCTCTCTCTCATCTCTCTCTCTCTCATCTCTCTCTCTCCCTCTCTGCTCTCTCTCTCTCTCATCTCTCTCAAAATGCGATCATTCTCCTCTACTGCTCTCCCTTTCTCTCTCTCTCTTTCTCTCTCTCTCTCTCTCTCTCTCTCTCTCTCTCTCTCTCTCTCTCTCTCTCTCTCTCTC
>NW_014577444.1:5480-24507 GCF_000485595.1 Priapulus caudatus
GAAGAAGAGATAGAAGGAAAGATAGGGGGGGGTCCGGGAAAATGAGACGAGAGAGAGAGAGCAGAGAGAGAGAAGAGAGAGAGAAGAGAGAGAGAGAGAGAGAGGAGAGGAGAGAGAGATAGAGAGAGAGAAGGAAAGATAGGCGAAGAAGAAAAAGAGAGAGAGAGGGAGCGAGCAGGAGGGAGGCGAGAGAGAGCAAGAGAGAGGAGGAGGAGAGAGAGACGAGAGAGAGAGGAGAGAGGGAGGGAGAGAGAGAGAGAAGCGCCGAGAGACGGGGGAAAAGAGAAAGAAGAGAGAGATCGTGGACGAGATAGACGAGAGAAAGAGCCGAAGGAGAGAGGAGAGAGAGAGAGAGCGCGGGAGAGCGCGGAAGAGAGAGAGAGAGAGAGAGAGAGAGAGAGAGAGAGAGAGAGAGAGGAGGGATAGGGGCGATGTTCTCTCTAGTATGCGATCTACGTGAGGATCAATTTTCATTAAGACACGCCGTGCGAGAGGTTCATAGAAGGTGGCGGGTGAATTCGTTTACTCATCCTATACATCCGGTCACGTAGCCATGCGTCAGGAAGGCACTGTCTTAATCATAGATAACACTAGATCAGAGAACACGCGACTTCGCTCTCTGCACTCGTGTCGCCATATACATGTAGGGACTCACTAGTTATACTATTATACAAATGGACTGTTCTCGTCTACGCTGTTACCTGTCTACATCTGTGATTGTGAGGTTTGGGGGAGGGCTCGTAATGTGATGGTCGTTGGGTTTGGGGGAGGAGGGCTCGTAATGTGATGGTCGTTACGTTTGGGGGAGGGCTCGTAATGTGATGGTTGTTAGGTTTGGGGGAGGGCTCGTAATGGGATGGTCGTTAGGTTTGGGGGAGGAGGGCTCGTAATGTGATGGTCGTTACGTTTGGGGGAGGGCTCGTAATGTGATGGTCGTTAGGTTTGGGGGAGGGCTCGTAATGTGATGGTCGTTGGGTTTGGGGGAGGGCTCGTAATATAATGATTGTGAGGTTTGGGGGAGGGCTCGTAATGTGATGGTCGTTGGGTTTGGGGAGGGCTCGTAATGTGATGGTTGTTAGGTTTGGGAGAGGGCTCGTTATGTGATGGTCGTTGGGTTTGGGGGAGGGCTCGTAATGTCATGATCGTTAGGTTTGGGGGAGGGCTCGTAATATGATGGCCGTTGGGTTTGGGGGAGGGCTCGTAATATCTTATATCGTTAGGTATGGTGAGGGATCATAAGTTAGTAGTCGCTAGATGTGGGCAGGAATCGTAAGGTCCTATTTCGTTAGGTGTTTAGGGAGAATTCATAAGGTCGTTGGGTGTGTGGGAGGAGTCGTAAGGAGGTGGGTGTTAGGTGGTGGTCGTTATAAGGAGCGGCCAGAATATGCGGTAGTTATTTTCGTTAAGTTATGTGGTCGTTACACGAGAAAACGGTGGTCGTCAGTTCGTGGTCGTTCAGTGCTAGTGATCACTATAAAGATTTACTGTGGGTGTCGTGGCAGGTAGAGGCCACGCAGGGGTCACAACATAGTGTTGTCACGGCGCGGGTGGAAGAGCAGGGGATGGTTGGAGTGCTGGATGGCGACCGCGAGCGGCCGTTGTCTTAGAACAAACCAACCGCGCCGGCCGACTCGACATTCATACACACAGTGGCCGCTGTATGTACGTAGGCCTATACATACGGGCTCACCGATCGATACATACGGCCATTCATCGAACGCAATGCTGACTTTTCGAATGCTTACAAGTATGGTTCCCTCGGACGCTCTATCTCTTTCTCTCTCTCTCCCTCTCTCTCTCTCTCTCTCTCTCTCTCTCTCTCTCTCTTACATGATTGCGATGGCGATTATGTAGTGTGTGCGCGGTGTTGTGTGGGTGTGTGTGTCGTGGTGTGCTGTGTGTGATGTGGTGTGGTTGTGTGATGTGTGTGTGCTGGTTGTGTGTTATTCTCCTTTCAAAATACGTGCGACGCGCGCTGTCTCCACTGACGCTGAGAGGCGTCTATGTCCCCCAGGACTGCCGGAACGGTACCCTGGTAACTATCTGATATGTCGGCGACGTACCTCGCTTACTCGCCTACGTACCCTTCGACAGTCCTTGTTCCGCCCCTACCTGATGTCGCAAAATTTGAAATATACGGATACAGAACCTGTTTAATATCTTCTTAATAAAGGTTGGATTGTAGTATGAAACTGTGAACCAAGAAGAAATTTCAAGCCTATTATACATGATGCGCCGCAATCCTTTTGCAAGTATCGCCGGATGATCGGGCATGCGCCTTTTTTTGCGTAATGGCTAATTCCTTTCGCAATGTTTACGACATTTTCGCGGCATTTTCGCGCGAGAATATTTTGGAAAGATGGATCCAAGGTTTGTGGTGGAAACAGGAACAGTTGTATGATTATATGTTAATGGGTTGGAAACGCGTATAGACTCGCTGACACTTGTAGAAAGGGTCGGGACGGGTGAAACGAACAGGTAGAGGGTTACAATATTTTGCGGAAACGGACCGGAAACAACGAACGGGATCATAAACGCGGCGCTTTCGCGACAAGCGGTCGATGTATTACGACATCGCTGAAAGTCAGGGTACGGTTGGGAGTCAGGCGAAGGTCACGGTCCTGCATATTAGATAGTTACCAGAGTACGTTTGCGATATAGCAGACACCGTACCCAGGGTACGTTCCGGCAGTAGCCTGGGGGACATAGACCCTATCAGCTCCACGGACTGCGAAATAAACCGCCAGTAAAATCTACAGCGCACACCTTCTCTACAAGAGGAAATCGCAAAATTAGGAGTCAAATAATACGTATGGTATAAATGTACACGTATATATTATTGTATGTTATATCGATACCACGTTTCAACCTGTTAATATCTATAGAGGGAGAAGGTTATGAGCGACGAGAGACGGGGTATTCGACAGATTGAGCTTGTTCTTTGGTTCGATTTCTATAGCAGGAACCGTGATACGCACCGTATATACTCCGTATAATAAACGCCCGAATGGAAGAATGAGTGGATCGATAGAGGTATAGGCAATCTACGCGACAGGCCATGCTCGGCTCTGACAGTCTCTCTTTCTCTCTGACTCATCTCTCTCTCTCCTCTCTCTCGCTCTCTCTCCCCTCTCTCTCTCTCTTTCTCTCTTTACCCACTTTCAGGCGTCCTCTCACTCTCGCTCGCTCTTCGTTCTCCCTCCGCTCTTTGTCTCCTCTTTGCCTCTCTGTCTCTCTCGCTGTCCACTCGGAGCTCGCTCTCGTACTACGTTTACTCTCATCTGCGAGCGCGCACTCTCGGCTCTTTGCCTCCCCTTTCGCTCTTTGCCCTTCT
Organism: Priapulus caudatus; assembly: GCF_000485595.1. Taxonomy (NCBI): domain Eukaryota; kingdom Metazoa; phylum Priapulida; class Priapulimorpha; order Priapulimorphida; family Priapulidae; genus Priapulus; species Priapulus caudatus. Next base: position 8,815 of record NW_014577444.1, read on the forward strand.
ATCGTCTCTCTTCTCCCCCTTCGCCCTCCTTCCTTACATGACTTCCTATTTCTATCTCGACTTCTTCTTTCTCGCGCGCAACGTCTCTATCTGTCTTAGCGCCGTCGCGGATGCAGAAGGTTGATATTTATAACCCGCGACGTTAAACGGTATGACTGCCGTACTGGATTTCTAAGTTCGCGACTTTTGATTGCGCACCGTTAATTAGGTAACGAGATTTCACTGGTTAGGGAATTATGCAGCTTGCCTGGCTAATGAAAAGAGGCCGGAGCGGCAGACCAGGTGGTGCGCTGCGCGGGGGTCGTAGTGTGTCGGATCCGCATAAAGAATCACGTGCGTTACGCCACGCGTTATGCATATATATATATAGTAATATATACCTATATATATATATATATATATATTTATATATAATGTTGTGTGAGCAATGTGTGTGTGTGTAGTGGCGTCGCGCGCGTGGCGCTGCGGCTGCCGTTGCGTGCGTGCGACAACGCCGCCGTGTGTTGGTGTGCCGTGCGTGCGTAGCGCGGCGTGTGTGTGATGTGTTGTGTGTGTGTGTGTGTGTGTGTGCGTGTGGGTGGTGTGGTGTGTGTAGTGCGGTGTTGTTTGTGTGTGTGTGTGTGTGTGTGTGTGTGTGCAGGTGGCTGTGTGTGTGGTGTGTGGTGCGTCTGCGTTGTGCGTGCTGTGCGGTGCGTGCTTGGTGCTAGGCAATATATTCACATGGGTTACAATGGGGGGGGGTATAGTGAAATAAATAGTATAACGATATAATCTGCAGAGGAATAACGCGCGCAGTCTCTCTCGCACACACGTCCATGCACGCACACACGCACGTACGCACTTACGCACGCACGCACTCCGGCATGCATGACCGCGTACATACACAACTGCCGTCGGTTCACGCTTTTTGCGAAAATGCTCTGTTCAAAAGCATGTGTATTTGGCGTGGTGATATAGTTAAGTGCCAGAGACCGTAGCATGTCACTGACGGGCGCATTGCGTGTCGCGTAGTTCCTGGCAAGGCGCTAAAGTCTGCATGCGTGGTGCCGAGCCTACATGCAAGTTAGCGTTTCGTCACGGTCTGTCACATGAAGGCGGGCAAACAAAACGTCGCTATGCGTCGTCACAGGGTCGCTGCTCCGACGTCAGCATCTGGCTGTTGCTTTACGTCAGGTAAGCGAGTCGGGCGGGCAGAGGCGTGAGGCCCTCGTCGCGAGGCCCTGCGCTGTGCTCGCTACGTCTGTCGGCGGCCGACATCGCCGGTGCGATATCCGATCAATCCACGACTTGGCCACTCGGCCCATGATCGCCATTTCGCGATAACTACCCATACGTGTATTAGTATATATTACGTCCCTACCGCCCTTATATACTAATATATATATATAACTATGATTACTTCAAGAGCTATCAATACCCATATAATCATATCTAAAATATGACCTCTAAGCGGGGTATATACTCAGCCTCTTCGGTTATTATATCGCGCTTGCGTGCGCGCTCCGGGGGCTCGCTTGTGGCCGTTGTGTAAAGTTCTGTAAACTAATGATATCTTCGATTTCATTCGGTATTGAATGTGATGTATTTAAATCGTAGATTATATGTTATATGCGCGCTACCGTTACTGACTGGCTGCTTTTCACTATCGTTGATGTGGTGTGTTCCGGGCTTTGTACGTAAGACTCGGAACAGAGAAAAGGCTGTTAGGCAGCAGCGAGTCAGCAGCACAGTAGCGGGAGCAGCATAGTAAGTAGGCAAGTGAGCGCAGCAGCAGCTCAGAGCCAGCCGCCAGTAGCAGGCAGTGAGCAGCAGTGCCGAGTCCAGTAACCAGCCAGTAGCCAGCAAGTATCACGCGCGTAGCAGTAGTAGTTGTACAGTGTATAGCAGAGCAAAGTAGCGCAGCGAGCAGCAGCCAAAGCGAGCAGCAGCCAGGGCAGCAGAAGAGGGGAGGAGGAGGGAGGGGAGGAGGAGGAGCATATCTCTAGTCGTATTTGGTGGGTTTAGTGCGGAAGGTAGCGGTGGATAACAGCCGTTGTATTGTATATTTGAGGATATGCCGGCGCAGCCGTGTATCTGTAACTTGCATTGTTTCACTATCGTTGACTGTGGTGTGTTCGGTTATTACGTAAGACTGCCACAGAGAAAGTCTGTTGGCAACCCAGCAGTAGCAGAGAGTAGTAGCAGCAGCAGTAATTGAGTAGCAGCGGTAGCACAGTTTTAGCAAGCAAGCCATCAGTTAGTATTGAGTAGGTAATTAGGGTTAACATCTTGCCGCCGATTGAGTTCTTTAATTTCAGAAGTATATAGGGCAGGGGTTTACTTTTCAGTGTTTTAAGTCGCAAAGTTGATTTAGGTTGTTTTGGGCTCGCAAAATTGACAAGGAATATTATTGCGTGCAAACATTTCGTGTGGGAGATCGTATGTTTTTTTTATTGCGGTCATAGTCTTTCAGGTAAATGTTGGCCTCGTGGGGGTCGGAAGCAGGTGCAGGTTTCAGTTTTACTGCGTTTCCGATTTTTTCAAAACCGGAAGGTTTTAGGACAACGTACGTTACGGCACTGTTGATGGCAGGTTGCCGCCACAGGGCTGTCTACGAGGACAACGATGTTGGTCACGATGATGGGGAATGTATGTGTCGATCTTGAGCTCAAGTTGGATTGGGTATTGAGTTACGCGTTCGGTAAATTCGTATGGTATTATAAGGCTAGTAAAGTGACGAAGTTGTCCCTTAGTTTATTTGATGTCACTGTACTGGCCCTCACCATAATTTGGCAGTCAGGCTCCCTTGGGAGGATAGAGGACATTAGAAGTGGATAATTAGTATAGCTAACTGTTTCGAAAAAGTAAAATCCTTCTGGATTTCTCTCAAGAGATCAAAATTAAATACACGATTATGGTTAGCGCGTCATAAATATAGTCAAAATCGAATATTTTGTTAACTATTAATATTGTGGCATTTTCGAGACAAACATCACGAACAAACATATAGGATATATTTTTGTATTTTATGATTTTTTTTCCTCTAGGTTTGAGATAAATTCTCCAAAAGTTCAGTATTTTTCGGTACAGTAGCGCTTTTCCGCCTATGAGACTAAAATTCTGAATTTCACATTGATACACGTATAATTCACAACCTACTGTTTTAAAATAAATTCACGAGATTTTATTTACGAACCGTAAGTCTTAAATCGATTTTATGTACCGTAAAGCCGTAGATATCGCAGTTTTAGTCAATGTTCACGCTGAACCTAATATAATTCGCAACCAAGGGACTGGAGCACCAGGAATAAAGTACTAGACCAGAGTCACAGCACCCGCTGGATGAAAGATAGACATTCTCCGCTAGGACGGAAGCGCTTAGCTTATCTTTACGCTAGAGCGATAGCGATACATTCGGCACGACCATGGCTGGCTGAGGGCATAAGATAGAATATTTGCATGGTGGATACAATGATGTCTGCTCATAACACGCAAACATTAGCACCAATATTCCCAAGATGTAGCAGACACATTATGATTCAACAAATGTTTCTACTACAGAAAGCACCTGTAATGAAGTTTTACGATCGTTATTGAAAAGAATATAATGAAAAACCACGACGTTCGTGTCCGAGGCAGCCGTTATCGTTTAACTTTAGGCACCGGCGTCGCGCTCGACGAGTTCACCGCGCGTCGAGTGTATTGCGAGTAAGAACTGTACGGAGGGCGGACCAGGTCTAATCTGCTCGTGCCTGTCGCGGGGACAGTAGCTCTAGTATAAGGCTCTGGGAGTCTATAGCCGCTTACATTAAGCTGCCGCTCGTACTAAAGAGTAGTAGTCAGTACTTAGTACTAAAGGGAGTAATGTGTGATACTAGTACTAGGAGAGTAGTATGGGGATATAATTATAAGCTCACAGGAAATAGAGGAGAGTGGAGGATAAATGTATTCTACGCATTTGCAGTTAAATATCATAACAAAAAATGGCTAGGAAGTCATGACATAGATGATCAAACCGCAGTGGAAAGGATTGAGTTGATATAGCAGTACAGTAGAGGTCAAGGTGAGTTTACGGAGTTATTGATGTGTAAAAGTACAGTAGAATTGCCTTCACTCGCGNCACGATACATGCCCGCATGGCAAATACATGACACTCATTGCCGCATACATGCACGGTGTGCCGCATTGCATGCCACGCATGCAGCACATACATGCACGCCATGCAACACATACATCACACCATGCCGCATACATGCACGCATGCCACGCATATATGCACGCATACCATACATGCACGCATATACGCATACGATGCAGCGCATGCACACTATACATGCACGCATGCACGCATTACATGCACGCATGCACACATACATGCACGCATGCACACATACATGCACACATGCACGCATACATGCACGCATGCACGCATATATGCACGCATGCACACATACATGCACGCGCATATACGGCATCATGCACGCATGCACACATAATGCACTGGCATGCCACGCATACCATGCACGCATGCACGCCATATATGCACGCATGACCCCTACATGCACACATGCACGCCATGCACGCTCTGCACCATACATGGCACCATGTACGGGCAATGACATCTGCACGACCATACACACATACATGCACTATGACGCAATACATTCACGCATGCCACACATACATGCACGCATCGCGCGCCGCACGATCAATTTCGTGCCACACTACGAGTATTTGATAAGCCTCGCCGAAGAACTGCGCAAAGCCAACGCACATCTTTTGATTGACAGCTTGCTGGGGCCGAGCAGCCTCTGCTACACCACTCTCTCCGCACCACGCGTGTTCGTATATAACACTTGGCGCCAATCACGCCGAGGCACCCTAATTAACTATCATTATACGGCGCGCACGCGTCGGGCCGCCGCTGTGTAGAGCAAATTTTTCTGCAGGAAAAACTGAATTTCCCTGTGAGTTTTTTACTCGACGGCGGCTGCTTGCAGGAAACAAAAAACAGTTGGAGGAAAAGACAAAAGACAGAGAAGAGAGGACATATTATATATATTATATATAGGGAGCGTATTAATGACAAATATTTTGTATATTATATAAACTATATATATATATATATATATATAGATATAGATATAGATTATATATATGTCATATGATATTATATATATATATAGTATATATATATATATGAACAGTATATTTGTGCATTATTACGCTCCTGATATATATATATATATATATATATATATATATATATATATATATATATATATAATATATATCAAGAGTACATAATAGGAGTACATAACATCTCAATTATGTACATCTTGATATATACTAATATATATATATATATTAGTTGAATGAAAGAGGAAGTAAATGAGGAAGCCACGCGGTGGAGTAGCATAGAAGAACCACATGACGAAGGAAGTGCAACTGAGTTAAATAGCATATATGCGTGCATGTGTGTATGTATGCGTGCATACGTGCATGTATGCGTGCATGCGTGCATGTATGCGTGCATACGTGCATGTATGCGTGCATGCGTGCATGTATGCGTGCATGCGTGCATATATGCGTGCATGCGTGCATGTATGCGTGCATACGTGCATGTATGCGTGCATGCGTGCTTGTATGCGTGCATGAGTGTATGTATGCGTGCATGTGTGCATGTATGCGTGCATACGTGCATTTATCAAGAGTAGATAATAGGAGACTATTATCTACTATTTCCTATTATCTACTCTTGATGTATGTATGTGTGCAACTGTGCATGCGTGTAGACGCAGGCTCAGTCGCACCGCATGCCACCCAGCGCCCAACTACGTAACATGACGTTACTACATTTGCAGCCCCCCTCAATGTATCTGACGCCTACAATCCACGTATTCTAGTTACGTATCTAGTGTACCGTATGAAATAAGATATCATACCTGGTTCAACCAGGTAAGGCTAATCGTAGGTTTAGGGTTAGGGTTAGGGTTAGGGTTAGGGTTAGGGTTAGGGTTAGAGGTAAGGTTAGTGGTAGGTTTAAGGTTAGAGCTAGGGTTAGGGTTAGGGCTAGGTTTAGGGTTAATGTTAGGGTTAGAGGTAAGGTTAAGTGTAGGGTTAGGGTTAGAGCTAGTGTTAGGGTTAGTGTTAGGGTTAAGGTTAGGGTTAGGGTTAGGGTTAGAGGTAAGGTTAGGTGTAGGGTTAGGATTAGAGCTAGGGTTGTGGTTAGTGTTAGGTTTAGGTTATGAGGAGAGGTAGTATTAGGATTAGGGTTAGGATTAACGTAAAGGGGAAGGCTAGGGTAAGGGTTATATTTGTATAGCTAGTCGTGTATCATGTGCAGTACATTCATCATCGTATCCCTAACAGTCGTGCTCTTCAACGTATTGTCGTGCGCACGCCCAAGTTTAACCAGATCGTTATAAAGCTTTCCTTTAAATGAAAAATGCCTGCCTCGGTGGAGTCGTTAAAAGACTAAGAACTCTCTATAAATAGACAACATTTGCAGAAAGGTTGATCGATTAAGATATCCAGCGTTCATGAAATTTTTCAATACAGTAAATGTGACCATGCATGTTCTGCGACAAATTGAATGCGTTCATGTGATGCCTGCACGCGCACTGCACGCATACGTGTAAATATTGCGCGCATGCGCGTATGTGTTTCACGCATGCGTACGTACACAATTTCTGAGCGAGCTGTTTCAGATAGGTCATAAACGTAAACACTATATATATATATATATATATATATATATATCCGAATTCATATTTCATATAGCACTCAGCCTCTGCAACATCTTAACGAGATGTCTTTCTGCCAATACCGAATTACTTTCTTTGTTTTAAAAGATATCCCTTGCGACCACCACCACTATCATCACCTCCACCCCCACTATCATCACCACCACTACCACCACCACCACCACCACCAACACCCCACCACCACCACCACCACCACCACCACCACCACCACCACCACGACCACCACAAAACCATTGCAATCTGTGACCTCGCCCATTCTATCTAACTGTGACCTGGCCCACTCTATATAACTGTGACCTGGCCCACTCTATCTAACTGTGACCTCGCCCACTCTATTTAACTGTGTGCTGAGCCTACACATACCTATCCAGGCATTTATAGTGAGATTGTGTTCTTCCCATCCGCGCTACTGTATCTGCGCTGTGCGGCCCGGCACGCAGAAATCGATGGCGCGGCTACTCCAGCAGCGCTAGCGGCAGCGGTATCAGCAGCGGCAGCGACAGCAGTATCACTGCAGCGGTATCAGCAGCGGTATCAGCAGCGGTAGCGGTATCGGCAGCGCTAGCGGTATCAGCAGCGGTATCAGCAGCGGTAGCGGTATCAGCAGCGGTATCAGCAGCGGTAGCAGCAGCAGCAGCGGTAGCAGCAGCGGTGGCAGTATCAGCAGCGGTAGCGGCAGCGGTATCAGCAGCGCTAGCGGTAGCAGCAGCGGTAGCAGCAGCGGTGGCAGTATCAGCAGCGGTAGCGGCAGCGGTATCAGCAGCGCTAGCGGTAGCAGCAGCGGTAGCAGCAGCGGTGGCAGTATCAGCAGCGGTAGCGGCAGCGTAGCAGGCAGCGGTCGGCAGTTATCAGCGCGGTAGCGCGCGGTATCAGCAGCGGTAGCGGCAGCAGTATCAGCAGTGGTAGGAGTATCAGCAGCAGTATCAGCAGCGGTAGCGGTATCAGCAGGCGGTATCATGCCAGCGGTAAGCAGCAGCGATGGCAGTATGCAGCAGCGGTAGCGGCAGCGGTCTGAGCAGGCGGTAGCGTCTGAGGGCAGCGGTACGGCAGCATATGCAGCAAAGGCGGTAGCAGCAGCGTATCAGGCAGCGGTATCAGCAGCGGTAGGGCGGTATCATGCAGCGGTATCAGCAGGCGGTAGCAGCAGCGGTGGCAGTAATCAGCAGCGGTAGTGCGGCAGGCGGTTATGAGCAGCGTAATCAAGTAGGGCGGTATCAGCAGCGGTATCAGCAGCGGTCTAGCCAGCAGCGGTATCAGCAGCGGTAGCGGCAAGCAAGTATGCAGGCAGCGGTAGCGTACGCGTATCAAGCAGCGGTATCAGCAGCGGTAGCGGCAGCAGTAATCAGCAGTGATAGGGGTATCAGCAGCGGGTATCAGCACGTGGTAGTGCGGTATCAGGCAGGCGGTAGCAGTAAAAAAAAGCAGTGGTAGCGGTATCAACAGCGGTAATCAGCAGTGTAGCGGTAATCAGCAGCGTCGCGTATCCAGCAGCGTAGGCAGTAAGCGGTAGGCAGCAGCAGCAGCGTAGCGAGCAGGCGGTAGCAGCAGCGGTATTGAGCAGTGTAGCGGTAGCGTATGAAGCAGCGCGGCATCAGCAGCGGCAGGGCGGCAGCAGTATCAGCAGCGTATCAGCAGCGGCAGCGGTCAGCGGTATCAGTAGGCGGCAGGCGGCATCAGCAGGCGGCAGCGGCATGCAGCAGCGGCAGCGCAGCAGGCACGGCAGACGCAGCGGCAGCGCAGCGGAATCAGCAGCGGCAGTCGTATCAGCAGCGGTTAACGTAGCAGTAGCGCGGTTCCAGAAGACCGGTCACGAGCTGGGTATGCTTCAGAATTGACCATCAAAATTCACGCCAGAATGCACCAAATATATGCCTAAATTTTTTAAAAATTCCCGGGGGTGGGCAGGCCCACCGGACCCTCCCTAGCTGTGACATAGAAACTAGCTGTGACAAAGAACAAAAAATAATATACTATGGAACACTGCGTCACCCGAACCATGCTGTATCCGCCCCTGAGCAAGCGGCAGCGGTAGCAGTATCAGCAGGCGGCAGCGGTAGCAGTATCAGCCGGCGGCAGCGGTAGCGAGCAGTCGGTATCAAAGGCAGCGGTAACGGTAGCAGAGCGAGTATCAGTAGCGGTACAGCAGGAGCGTATCAAGTACGGTACAGCAGGACGTATCAGAAGCGGTAGCAGCACCAGGAAGGCGGTAACCAGTAAGCGTAGCAGCAGGAGCGGTATCAGCATGCGGTAAAGCAAGCAGGAGCGGTAATCAGTAGCGTAGCAACAGAGCGGTATCAGTAGCGGTAGCAGCAAGGAGCGGTATCAAGTAACGGTAGCAGCGCAGGAGCGGTAGGCAGGAGGCGGTAGCAGCAGGGAGCGGTATCAGTAAGGCGGTTAAGCCAGCAGGAGCGACGGTATGCAAGCAGCGGTAGCAGCAGGAGCGGTAGCAGCAGGCGGTAGCAGCGAGCAGCGTATACCAGTAGCGTGTAGGCGCAGCAGCGTATCAGTAGCGCTAGCAGCACAGCGGTATCAGTACGGTACAGCAGCAGCGGTATCAGTAAGGTGGTTAAAGGTAGCAGAGCGGTATCAGTAGCGGTAGCAGCAGGAGCGGTATCAGTAACGGTAGGCAGCAGGAGGCGGTATCCAAGTAGCGGTAGCAGCAGGAGCGGTATCATAGCGGTAGCAGCAGGAGGCGGTATCAGTAGCGGTATGCAGCAGGAGCGTAGCAGTAGGCGGTAGGGCAGCAGCCAGCGTATCAGTAACGGTAGCAGCAAGGAACGGTATCAGTAGCGTAGCAGCAGGAGCGTAGCAGTAGCGGGTTAGGAGGCAGGGCGGTAATCAAGTAAGCGGTAGCAGCAGGAGGGCGGTATCAGTAACGGGTAGCAGCAGGAGCGGTAGCAGTAGCGTACAAGCAGGCAGCGGTATCAGTAACGTAGCAGCAACGGAACAGGTATCAGCGGCCCAAGCGGTAAGGGCAGCAGAGAGGCGGTAGGCAGTAGCGGTCAGCAGCGCAGCAGCGGTATCAGTAGCGGTAGCAGCAGCAGCGGTATCAGTAACGGTAGGCAGCAGGACGCGGTATCAGTAACGGTAAGCAGGGCAGGAGGCGGTATCAGTAGCGTAGCAGCAGGAGGCGGTATCAGTAGCGGTAGGCGAAGCAGCAGCGGTATCAGTAGCGTAGCAGGCAGGCAGCGGTATCAGGCAGGGCGGTAGGCAGCAGGAGCGGTCAGCAGAGCGTAGCAGTAGCGGTAGCAGCAGGAGGCGGTAATCAGTAGCGGTAGGCAGCAGGCAGGCGGTAATCAGTAGGGCGGTAGCATCAGCAGCGTGATGCAGGCAGCGGTAGCCAGCAGGAGCGGTAGGCAGCAGGCGGTAAGCAAGCAGCAGCGTATCAGTAGCGGTAGTCAGCAGCAGGCGGTATCAGTAGCGGTAGCAGCAGCCAGCGTATCAGTAAAGCGGTCGCACAGCACGGTAAATCAGTAGGCGGTCGGCAGCAGCAGCGTATACAGTAACGTAGACGCAGCAGGAGCGGTATCAGTAGCGGTAGCAGGCAGCACCGTTAATCGAGTAAGCGGTAGGCAGCAGCAGCGGTATCACGCAGGCGAGTAGGCAGGCAGCGAACGGTAGCAGTAGCGTAAGGGCAGCCATGTCAGGCGGTATCAGCAGCGGTAGCAGGCAGGAGCGGTAGCAGTAAGCGGTAGCAGCAGCAGGGCGGTATCAGTAAACGGTAGCAGCAGGAGCGGTATCAGTAGCGGTAGCAGGCAGCAGCGTATCAGTAGGCGTAGCAAGCAGCAGCGGTATCAGTAGGGGCGCGGTATCAGCAGGAAGCGTTATTCAGTAGGACGGTAGCAGCAGCAGCGCGTACGTAAAATAGCAGCCGTGCTCCGCCCCCCCGCATGCGGCCACCGTATGTTTGGTAATCGGTAAACCACGATGCATCACGCGTGTTTGGTAATCCGTGAAACCCGAATAACGCATCCCGCGTGTTAAGCTATCGGTAAAACACGTATGATGCAACTCGCGTGTCTGATGATTGGTAAAAAACGGATGATGTAGCTCTGTATTTGGTAATCAGTAAAACTCGGACGGTGCACCTGCGTGCCTGGTAATCCGTAAAACACAGAATATCCAGCTCTGCGTTTAAAAATCGGTAAAAATCAGACGAGGCGGCTTGTGAGTTTGGTAATCTGCAAAACACGGACGATGCTCCGTGCGAGTTTGGTAATCTGAACACGGACGTCGAAACCGCCCCTTGTGAGTTTGGTAATCTGCAAAACACGGACGATGCTCCGTGCGAGTTTGGTAATCTGTAAAACACGGACGATGCGCCTTGCGAGTTTGGTAGTCCGCAAAACGCGGACGTCGAAACCGCCCCTTGCGAGTTTGGTAACTTGCAAAAAGCGGGAGATGCACCTCGCGAGTGTAGTAATCTGCTAGTAAGCATCGGCAGCCATTGCGCTGTAATTCGTAAGCCACGAAGCCGTAAAGGTACCACACTGGGAAATCATTTCCCATTGGCGGCCATACATACCCCATGCGAAAAAATTCCCATAAATCAGCAAACGATTTTTTTGAGAAATCACAATGCCATCCCCTGAATCCACGTTGCAAGTGACACCTATATGTTGTTAATTCAAAAATTCTTCCATTTTTTTGGTAAACAAGCTTTTGCCGACACACACTCGAAATGGCCACTTTCCAATGTGAGTTTACGCGAAAAAGTAGTCTTCCTTCGAAAATTACCCGGCCGCCCCAGCAACGCACCCCGGACGAGCCGCTTACAATGTCGGATTCGGCAAAGATTCTAGTTTCTGAAATTAACAATTGCAAAGAGTTCTAAGCTTTTCTAATGAGAAATAACAAATTCAAGCGCACGCATACACTGAAATACGATCTCATTCTTGGCTGATTTCCCACCGTAATACCTAAACACAGCGCGCCGGTAGATTGTTCTACTGATATCAGTTGGCCATTGTTAGCGTTAATGGTCTGTAAACGCGCGAAGGCGCGCACGCTAATAATTCCGCGCCGTGTTTGCTCAGGAAAATTGCACGCCAAGCAAACGCGTACAATCTATTGTATGCGCAGAGAAGAAACGAAAGCTACGATTTTTAGACGCGCTGCGCAGCGAACACTCGCGAGAAATTTCGCACGCGTGTTATACACGGCGATAACACGCATTCAGTTACGTTTCGTTATTAGCAAGACAGCGGCGAAGTCGTGACGGACGAAGCAGCGAGCTGTCGTTCGTCGCGTGTCGCGTCTGATGTCGAGATCTGGTTACAGGTCGTGCAGTCGACGACCTGGTGTCGCGCGAAGCAACGCTAGAAGCGTGACGCTCGCTCGCCGTGTCACCTGATTACGCGTGCTTGTCGTCACGGGTCGTCATGTTTCCTTAAGACATGTGGCTCACGTGTTCTCGCCACGGTTAGCAGCGCCGATGACTCATAATTATCAGCAACAGCGACAATGCTCGTGACAGTCGCGAGTCTTCAGTAAAATGGCGTAACTCCTGCACAGCACTTTGCTTCTAATGTTCTGACAATTTTTAACTTTACGATGTCATAACTATAGTTAGTATTAGTAACGACGCGCATCCTTTCCCTGATGCACACAACATGGTCAACTATTAATAACACCCACGATAGTCAACATGCTAGATCGTAGTCTTTTCTTATTGAGCTAACCGACGAAATATAATCAAAACCAGTTGAAGAATTAATACCCATTAGATGGCTAAGGATTGCGGTCAGTGCACATCACACTTGCGTATACGGTCTATTCGAAGACATGCGTTGGACTAATAGATATCCGTATATATATAAATCATCGGCATCAGCATCATCATTATCATTCGTCCCACCGTCCTCGATCGATCGATTACTTCGATTACTTCCTATAGCTTAAGCTTAGGTTAGCCGTCAATTTCGGCATCCACGACCACACGCGCAACGTTTGAACCGCCTGTCATTGCGGCTGCTCTCCAGCGGTGTCTGATGATCTGCGCATGCGTGGGCGGCGGCTAAACTGATTGTAGTGCGCGGAGTTAAAGGTTTAAAGTCCATGCCGCTGCCGGCAGGAGGCGTAAGTGCGCCCCGTACCAACTCGTGCGCTGAACACATTAATACAGCGCGCGATTTTAATTCGTTCGCGCGCGCGCGCGCGTGCGTGTGTGTGTATGTGTGTGTGTGTGTGTGTGTGTGTGTGTGTGTGTGTGTGTGTGTGTGTGTGTGTGTGTGTGTGTGTGTGTGTGTGTGTGTGTGTGTGTGTGCATGCATGTGTTGTGTGTATGTTGTTGTTGTTGTTGTTGTTGTTGTTGTTGTTGTTGTTGTGTGTGTGTGTGTGTGTGTGAGCGTGCAAGCGTGAGCGTATGCGTGGAATTAGGAATGATAATCGAAGGACGTGACACGAAGTAAACACGGCGACACTCAATCGCCTAGATTTACGCTCGCACGTAAACCGCCGACGCCAATCATTATTCAGCACAAGAGGCCGCGAGGGACGCGTGTTAGAATTCGCTTCTTAATTGGCGCAAAACGAATCATGACAAACGCTCCCTGCGCGTGCGATCGTGATTGTGTCGTCTGCGAGTGCCGCTGTAGAGAGGGAGGATCTCACAGGCGTTGGTGAATTCACGCTAATTCGTTCGTTAGCATTTCGTGTTTGTGCGCTAGATTTAGCGCCCCCTAATGCATCCGCTTTGTTTGTAATGAGCGTTTGTTCGCGGGTTCTCGCTACTACTACGCACGCGCGCGCAATGCGTCACGTGTTTCACTTCGCATCGACAACCGCCGCTATGTTTGACTGCCTAACCGTCGCAGCGGGATAAAATTCGCTATACGCCGAAAAAAATAGTTCGCTGCCGTGCACTGTGAATGCCGCCATATTTTCCGCCCGCATAAATAATAGAACAGCGCTCCGTCTTCGCCGCGCGAGCTTCATAGCAACGTTGTTTTTTTCTCTCGGGAGAGGAAAAATAATGACGTAAATAAAATCGAACGCGCAAAACGTGGTACTAAAAACGGTATCAAACCGAGTCGTCCACGCTCAGTAGAATTGTGTGTGGCTCGGTTTACGCCCCACACAGTTGTGTGCTCGATTAACCAAATGAGATTGAACATCAGTGTGTGGACGAAGCTTAGTAAATAATGCATAACGTTGCATCGAAGTAGGCGACCGAAGCGTAGCCCCCGTACTTGACGCGGAAGTCGCAACGACGACTATATCAGGCGTTTAGGCGGCCCCCTAGGGGGCGCTGCGGCGCAATTAGATCAACCGTGAAGCCGATGGTTTGCGGCCAGATTGAATTTTATTAAACATCGCGCCATATTTATTAGCTTCGCGTAGTTATCATTGACACTGTGCTTCCGCCGCGGTTGACAAGAGCGCCTATCTCTCTCTCTCTCTCTCTCTCTCTCTCTCTCTCTCTCTCTCTCCTCTTCTTTTCTTATCTCCCCATCTTCTTCGTACATTTCTCTCCTCTCTCGCTCTCTTCTCTCGTCTCCGCTTTCTTCTCCGTCTGCTCTCTCTCCTCCTCTCGTCTCTCTTTCTCTATCTCCCTCTTCTCTCTTCTCTTTTCTCTCTCTCTCTCTCTCTCTCTCTCTCACTTTCTCTCTCTCTCCTTTCTCTTCTCTCGCTTTTCCTCTCTCTCTCTCTCTCTCTCTTTCTTTCTTTTCTTCTCTCTCTGTTTTTCTTTCTTTCTTTCTCGCTGTCTCTTTTCTTTCTTTCTTCCCCTCTTTTTTCTCTTTCTTCCTCTCTCTTTGCTCATGTGTGGGTGGGTACGCGCGTACGTGCGCGTGTACGATTTGAGAGAGCTGGAGAGTGAACGAGAGTGCGAGCGTGAAGGGAGGAGAGCGTGAGAGATAGAGAAAAAAAACGGAGAGATCAAGCGACAACGAGAGCGAGGGAGAGAGAACGTACTTGTACAGCATCGCACCACTTCCAGCTCGCACTTATTTCAAGACTTATTTACTTGGAATATTTATTTCCTGAGATTCATGGACGCTCTATTGTTGATGACGCCTGCGCCATTGTTCCCTTGTTCCATTGTTCGCTCCGTTGTTAATTAATCACCGTAATGACGGCGGATTTCACGCCTTCACCATGAAGCGAGAGGCGCCAGCGAGCAGCCAGAAGCACGAGCGAGTTTCGTGAGTCGCGCCGTAGCGTATACCACCCTTATAGTCGCCAATACATACCTACAGGAGTGAATAATAATAGATCTATTATTATCTATTAGAATCTATTGTTATTCACTCTTGATACCTATATACGCCTATATATACTGCGGTTAATACAGGTATAGTTTCCGGTTCGTCGAAGGTTTATTTCACTGGCGTTACTTCTACGGGGTGGGGGCGTCGCTGGGCTATAAATGTAGACGCTGGCGAAATTTCATTTGCAGGTAATAAGCGACTCAGGAAGCGAGAGACGCATGATGCGTGTTGTGCGGCTCCTAGTTCCCATTTGCAGAGACGAGTAGATGCGTAGATTCGTGAAAAATCGTTAATAATAACCTAGCGGCTCAGCTTCGTTTGCAGGGCTCATACGTGCACATTCATTATACGAGGGTAAGATGGCAATGCATTACTACCGATGTCAATGTCATAATAATGTATTGTTTTACTCTTGCGTTTGATATAATACTGTGCAGGTGGTTTCGCATTTGGATCTACCATAATCGTATATGGCTGATCCGTACTTTCTCTACGCGCGAGGTTACGACCATGTAACTACGCTATATAGAAAGCAACGCAACTAGAGAAAGAACGAGAGAGAACGGTGTGGATGAAAAGGGAGAGGGAGAGAGACCGAGTAATAGCGATGAAAGAGAGAGAGAGAGAGAGAGAGAGGAGAGAGAGAGTGAGAGAAAGAGAGAGAGAGAGTGAGAGAGAGTGAGAGAGAGAGAGAGAGAGAGAGAGAGAGAGAGAGAGAGAGAGAGAGAGAGAGAGAT
>NW_014577444.1:27032-32032 GCF_000485595.1 Priapulus caudatus
CCGCATACAAGGCTCTCTTCTTGTCACCTACGCAGTAGCGGTAGCAGTAACAGTAGCATGAGTATTAGATAAAGTGGGAAAAGCTAAGATTCAGACCGATTGGTGCCTGTATGTCTGCGCTTCGAATAAAACGCTTGTAAAATAATCTCGTTAAAATTAGTCAAGACTTGAGGAAAATCTTATTGAACCCGTTGTTAAACACGTTACGGCAATCGACCATATAATAAACGACAAAACCGCGCGATTGCCATTTTACAGATAGAAATAAAGTTGTCATACGATTTGAAATCGATTAGGCCGCTTGAATCGATTCCGGTCTAATATCAATTGATTAATCCATTTCAGTATAGAGTTTGGTTGAAGTTTATCATGATATACACCAAGCCAAATATGAAAGAAAACCCCGACAATTCAATTGAAAAAAAGTATTCTTTGGC
Source organism: Priapulus caudatus (assembly GCF_000485595.1). Lineage (NCBI taxonomy): Eukaryota > Metazoa > Priapulida > Priapulimorpha > Priapulimorphida > Priapulidae > Priapulus > Priapulus caudatus. The sequence continues at coordinate 27,470 of NW_014577444.1, forward strand.
AGATCATACATGCCGATAGAAAAAAACAACGCACGCATTCATAATCATAAACCGAGATTTAGTTACTTTAAATCATATTAGAAATAAATACACATGTCAATCCCCATTTATTAATGCAAAGGTAATCATGGAGACTCGAAATTACGAATTATTTTTAACCAACCCGACCCCATTAAAAGTGAAATAGTGGATTGTAGTAAATTCTAAATAGTCTGTTCAGTGATTCATTGCACTAACCCACCAAAGTGTGGGAGTAGAGGCGTGATGGTTGTTAAAATTATCTCCGGGAAAAATACAATGCATACCACTATATATTGCAACCTTTCATCAAGACCTATATCAGCACTGCATGATGACATGCGTGTAGCGGAAGTCTTGGCTGTGTCTAGGTGGGGGGGGGGGGGGTACGCTGGCCTGCCTAGCTGAGCTGTGCATTTGATCGGATGAGCATGATCGGATCATGCATGATGTCGATTCGGTGAGCTTATCACTCCATCTCATTGAACTCTGAAGTCAGCGATGAAGGTAGCAGTGTGTGATGGCACGTACGTATCATACCATTAGTTACAACCGTCACGTGACGAACGACCGTGACCCGGATGAAGACCAGTCGGCGATGTATGACTCAGTGAGTGTCCCACCGGCCTCACGACGAGCAATCGCCTGACCAGTGGTCATTAGCATATAAACAACGCCGAGCAGCGGCCCACGGACGACAGTCACGTGATGTCAGCTGAAACCCGCGTGATTACATGAACCAGACGCGCGGAAAATGCTTGATAGTGAGCTCCCTCTGCCGTGTGACGCACTATAGTGAGTCACACTTCCAAGAAATGCGCAGGCGCGCGCCCCCGCCGCAGCGCGCGGCAGTCGTAAATAAATATAAATGGAGACGCAACGCGCCGCTATTATCCGCATCTAGGATGCGTCGGCGAGGGACTGAATGCCCGACGTCGCGACGAATCGCAGCGTAAACACGTCCTGTTTCACGTCCTGTCACTCACGCCCCCGCCTCGAATGAAGAATTTACGTCAGCGGCAGCCACTAGTGTATTTTCATCGATCAATAATCAAACATTGTATGTAATAATCTAGTATTGTGTATCAATCAAGTACTTGTGGCGGTTCGTGACGAGCGAAATTTTTGTTTGAACGAGTACGAATTAAACAGAAGGAATCTGAATGCAGCAACGGCGCGCGCGCGTGTGTGGGCGTGTGAGGGCATGCGCAGGTGTATTGTGTGATCATGAGTGCGTGCGTTCGATGGCACGTGCGCATATGAATGCGTTTTGGTTTACGTGTGCGCGGGTGCGCTTATATATACCCCGTAAATATGTACCCATTAAATATGTGAGCCCATCTGTGCGTGAGTGCGCATGTGCGTGCGTGTGAATGTGCGTGTGCGTGTGCGTGTGCGTGTGAATGTGCGTGTGCGTGTGCGTGTGCGTGTGCGTCACCCGTGTGCGTATGAATTTGCGTGTGAGTGTGAGTGTGAGTGTGAGTGTGCGTGTGCGTGTGCGTGTGCGTGTGCGTGTGCGTGTGCGTGTGCGGGTGCGTGTGTATATGCATGTGTGTGTGTGCGTGGATGTGTTCGTGGATATGTATGCGTTGGCGCTGGTCGAATTCCGGCTCCATTTTCCTACAGTCTGCCATCTCTAATTCGGCTAGCCGTTGCCTTTAGACTGAAACCGAGGACTTATAGTTGTCTGCGAGGCAGTAGTCTACAGACAGACATATTTAAGCGATAGCAGCGATCGATTACTCGATAGCAAGAAATACAATAATTATAGTCCAGCGACTTTCTTCAGCGAGCGTCCAATTCAAGATGGTGATGTCGTCGGGAATTTACACACCCACGCTTATTGCAGTTCCTGTGTGCGCACGCGCGGACGAGTGTGTGTCCGCGCACTTGCGTGCGTGGCGGTGGCCACCAATGTTCATGTGTTCAATTCTAGCGTAGCTGGATGTCGCTTTCATTTTACTAACGTAATGAGTGGGTGCGGGGGTGGGAGAAACATGGCCTAGCGTGTAATTTCTCCTCGCATGTTTAATACTTTTTGAAGTAAGCCAAATTCGATGAGAAATGACGCGTTTATAGAATCATAATGCGTTTTTAGCTCGCATTGACATCGTCAAGATGAGCTATTGCCATGGGGTGTCGTCGCGTCGTTACCGTCCGTCCGTTGCGGTCCGTCCGTCGTCCGTCGTCCGTCCGTCCGTCCGTGCCGTCCGTCCGTCGTCCGTCCGTCGTCGTCCGTCGTCCGTTCCGTCCGTCCGTCCGTCCGTCCGCGCGTCCGTCCGTCCGTCGCGTTCCGTCCGTCCGCTGCCGTCGTCCGGTGTCCGTCCGTCCGTCCGTCCGTCCGTCGTCCGTCCGTCGCCGTCCGCTCCGTCCGAGTCCGTCCGTCCGTCCGCCGTCGCGTCGTCTGTTCGTCCGATCCTCAACGTTGGCCTACGGTTCAACGATACTCAAGACGCGTTTGACCGCAACAGTTTCAAATTGCATATAGGTGTCACTCTCCATGGGTGAGGTTTGAACGTCCTATTTTGGAGCACGCAGTCGACTTACATTCGAGCACGTCCACGCTTTGGCAAAAATGAAATGGCCCATAGTCATTCAGGCTTCATAGAATTTGCTCATTTCTTGTATGTGAAGAATGAGGCCGGTCCCCAAAACACATTACACATGGTTTAGATTTTTTTTATAATTATGCAATTACGGTAGAGGTTTTGGCAATTTCCCACTGAATTGCATTTCAGTGCTGCCTACGGTCAAGCGTATAACTCAATGAACCGTTTTTGACCCACATCTTTTAAATTGCATGCAGTGACTCCTATGGGCAAAGGTTTGAACGTTCCTATTTGGAGCCGCCAGCTCGACCTACTTTCGAGGCCAGAGGTCCACGGTTTGGAAAAAATGGAAATGAGCATCAGTCAGTTCAGTTCAATAGATTTTGCTCATTTCTTGTTTGGAATGAATGGGCCGCCCGAAACACATTAAACATGTTTAGATTTTTTTTAATTGCAATTAGGTAATGTTTGCCAATTTCACTATGCATTTCAGGTGTCTGCCTACGGTCAACGATAACTCAAGAACTGTTCTTGACCCAACATCTTTTAAATTGCATGCAGGTTATGTTACTCCTATGGAGAGGTTTGAAGTCCTATTTTGGAGGGCACGCTAGTCGACCTAACTTTCGAGCCAGGTACCACTTTTTGGCAAAATGAAAATGCCTTGCCATTCTAAATTCATCGATTTGTTTAAATTTGGTATTGATGTGTAAGGCTAATCCCAACTGTTGTTTACTCCTTGGGAGAGATGACAAGTCCTATTACGTTTATTCGGTCTAAACTGGGTTAACAACTCTACTATCATACCTAATATCACGTGTAAGTATTCTGTTTTTGATTCTTCGCACACGTGTTATGTGCTGCTGCGTGCGTGCGTGTCCGGTGCGTGCGTGCGTTGCGTGCCGTGGCGTGCGTAGGCGTGCGTGCGTGCGTGCGATGGGATCCTCCGTGTTGTATGTTCATGCGATTGCCGAGACTACTGTTACCCCGGAACGCAATCTGAGTGTTCGCTGCGTCAGACGCGTTGCCATAAGGCGTCAACTCGCTAAATCAAATCATAACCATTCCATAGCGACCGTGCTGCACTCCATACGAGTCTATCTTATCTATCTATATACGCGTCCCAGCAATCCATTGATCGATCCTTCTATTTATCTATCCATCCACTCCGTCGCTTCGCATCCGGTCATCGTTTTGGTGTATGCGGCGTGTGTGTGCCTCTGAGGTGTGTGTTGTGGTTGGTGTCGGTGTCGCGCTTTGCTTGGTGTGTGTGTGTGTGTGTGTTTGGTGTGTGGTGTGTGTGTGTTGGTGTGTGTGCGTGCGTGCTGTGCGCGCGCGACGTGTGTGTGTGTGTGTGGGCGCGTGTGCGCGCGCGTGCGTGTGTGCGTGTGTGCGTGTGTGCGTTGTGATGCGTGTTGTGCAGTGTGGCTGCTGTGTGTGATACATACTTATGTATATATAATTAAATATTTATGAATACCTGTCAGACGTATGTGGTGTACGCCGATATGCCCCGTACTACAGTTTCTTTGCATTCCATCAATCGGGAAGGGAATTTCGCTGCATTTCGGTAGTCAATGGAGACAGCGCCAGCTAGCGCGCGCGCCGCCCGTTGCGCTGATAGATGCTGCGCCGGTGCGGGTAGCATCGATTAGCACCTAAGTTGCTTAATAATTCATATCATCTCTTGCCGAGCCTTTGTGTACGGGCAACTCTAGCTGAATGCTGGCCGTTGAAATAGAATGGTCGGCGGCAAGTGGGCACGCCAGCCCCCTGCTTCCTTGCTTCGCCGCGTGACTTTTGCGGCCCTGAATGGCGACGTAGCTGCCAGCGTGACACACTGTCAAATCATTACTCGCTAATACTCGTTTGTCTCTACTGAGCGAAATTTCACGCATGCGCGTTATATCTGCTGGCCTTATAATCGGGCAAGCGGTTCAGCGTGGCCTGTTCGGACTGGCTGCAGTGTCTGTCCGGCTATCTGTCGGTCTGTCCG
>NW_014577444.1:33945-41160 GCF_000485595.1 Priapulus caudatus
TGTGTGTGTGTGTTGTGTGTGTGTGTGTGTGTGTGTGTGTGTGTGTGTGTGTGTGTGTGTGTGTGTGTGTGCGCGCGCGCCGAGTCAGATGCGATGCAAGCCTCTGTCGGATATCGGGACATAATATGAACTTCCATTACGCAGGCAATTTGGTGTTATTGACGTCTTGCTGGCAGGCTCGGGAGTTTTATGGCCATTACTCGAGGATGGTCCATTACTTAGTCCATTATCGAGTCTGCATTAATGTCAACATTTATAAGTAAAACTGTTATCAGACTTTTTTCGTTATTTTTTCGCGAGCACGTAGCGGTTGCAGAGCGCTGCATGGTAACCGCTCCTGCGTCAGCTCGTCGATGCGCCACTAGAGAGACAGAGCGAATGAGAGTGAGAGAGAGAGAGGAGATAGAATAAATTATAAATATTATAAATTATTATAAATATTTTAATTTAAACATTATAACGTTTGCGGCATCTCTCTCTCTCTCTCTCGTGCTCTTCTCTTCTCTTCTCTCTCTTCTCTCTCTCTCTCTTCTCTCTTCTCTCCTCTTTCTTGCCTCTCTCTCCTCCGTCTCCTTCTCTCTCTTCTCGCTGTTCTCTCTCTTCTCCTTTCTCTCGATTGTCTCTCTTCTCTCTCTCTCTCTCTCTCTCTCGCTTTCTCGCTGTCTCTCTCTCTCTTTTTACTCGTCTCGTCCGGTGCAGCGCAACGCTCCCCCGCTCTAAATTTCCTCGGACCAAGTGGAAAATCTTATTTCATCCGCCGTCCCCCGCGCGTGCGAATTCCGTCAAAATTTCTTTTCCGGAAAAAAAGGTTAATATCGTGAATTGTGAATAATTTTGGGTTCATTCGATCGGCGAATGCCGGCGAGACGAGGCAGCTGTGGTATTCACGGCTCTCGTGCAGTTCACTAGGCTTACACTCGTCGTTTGAGGTTGTTCTTCACCGCTGGTTCACTGTTATGCAACTCAACGGCCAGCGGGAACGAGCTATAATAATATATATAATATATATATAATATTATATATAATACAGAACACACAGCAAATATTTTCCCACTGCAACACACCGACCGGCAACGCACGGTATTACGCGCGTGCCCGCCGCCATCGCACGCTAAACCGAAGAGAAGCTGAGCGGCCATTCGCCTGCGTCACGTCGACGTCAAACACGTCACCCTCGACCCTTTTCACAGCGGAGAAAGCATGACACGAAAGTCTTATAGTATAATATATATATATATATATATATACATCTGTTTGACCGTGAAAATGCTAGCGACCTCGGATCCTTGCAGTGTTTGTGTCGCTGTGTGTATCGCTCTCCCTGCAGCCGCTGCCGTGCCGTGCTAATGCCACCCACACTCACCCGTGTTCACTTTATGCTGTAGGTTGATAACAATGGTTCCACAGTTGTTTCCCGGGTCGTTTTTTAACCTGAGGATATTGCGAGCTATCAGGGTGCTACGACCGCTAAAGCTAGTCTCGGGCATTCCAAGTATGTACTGTATCTCTCACGCACGCATGCGCAGAGGCGCCGTGAATTCATGGACTGGAGATCTAACCAGTAACAGTTTCGACCACCAGAGGGCCGTCTGAAATTCAGACATTTCGACAGTATAATGTAAATGCAAATAGGCGAGAAATTATTTTGAGCGTAACGATCAAATATCGACGTCTTTTTGTGTAAAACGTGCGTCAACAAGAGACGGATTCCACAAATGGTCGACACTAACGTGAATTCTATCATGCGCGCTTGTGCGTGGGCGTGCGTGTTTGTGTTTGTGTGTGTGTGTGTGTGTGTGTGTGTGTGTGTGTGTGTGTGTGTGTGTGTGNTTGTCAACGGCATACTATATACTGGCGTACTATATACACACATGCGCGTGTGTGTGTGCGTGTGTTCGTGTGCGTGTGCGTGTGCGTGTGTGCGTGCGAGCGCGCGTGCCTCCTTGCCTAACCGTAAGACTGGGAAATCGCTCGTCCCTGCATTCCCTTACGTGCACATCTATTTTATTCGTTTAACCTACACCTGCTTGTCTAACTCCTACATCGCTGACATGTCACCGTGTAACGTCTGTCTACTCTAACCTACTACTGTGAAACCGCTTATACTAACGTCAACTATTGTTAATGCTTGCTGCTGTAAACTGCGTGTACTAACGTCCACTACTGTGAAACCGCCAATACTGACGCTTATTAAAACGTCTATAACACGCCTATACCACTACTGTTAATCTCTACTACTGCCAATCTACCTATAAGCAATATGTACTACTGTAATATTCGTAGTCTCGTTATTTTCTAGTTTGTTAACTTTTTACGCGGCCGTGTTGCTGCGCAATTTCCCCATCTTGTCTCGCGTAGTAATTAAACTTTCCTTTAATTACGCAGTAATTATTGCGGCTGCGCTAGCATAGGATACGTCATTCGCGTTGCTGTTTTTGCGACGTCTAACCACATCAAGGCAAAGACGAACACGCGCGCGAGCAACGCTTCATGCTAACACAGCCATCAGCAGCAACAATTCGATCGAACGAGAGAAAATCTTTCGCGTATTCTACGTGCTCGTGCTCTGTGAGGCGCAACGTCATTCGCTACGCGTGTTGTTCAGTATCACGGAGCTCTTACAGCGCTAATGCATGGACGTGCCGGTATGTCCAGTTACACGTGCAATCATACGACTCTGTATATGACGCTATCCGACAAACGAGTTTTAGCTTATTATTATCATTATTATTCATATCATTATCATTATTCGATAGATATTTTCCTTATCTTGTGTCGAATAGTCGTGTTCTTAGTATGTAAATATATCACATACGCATTATGAATACAATTGGTGCGGGAACGTCACGTGGGTGCTAGGTGAAAGAAAACTACGTGCTGGCGGACATATTTGGTCACTGTGATTATCACGGACGAATCGGATTCATATGGAACAGACCCATTATGAGCTTATTTGACACACACACACACCACACACACACACACACACACACACACGCAACACATCACACAACACAACACACACGCACCAACACACACACACACACTCAAACACACACACACACACGCGACACACATCACACACACCAAACACACACCACACACACTGAAGTGTCGGTTACATTAGAGAGTATCGAGTCCCGTGATTAGTGAGTGACGGAGTGATTGAGAGGAGTGATGTGATAGTGACGTGAGTGATGAAGTGATGAGTGACTTGGGTGAGTTGAGTGAGCTGCGTGAGTAGTGACAGTGCAGTGAGTGAGTGCAGTGAAGTGAAGTGGAATAAGTGAGCTGATGAGTGTTGAGAGTCCAGTGAGTGAGTGAGTGTGAGTGTGATATGAGTGATATGACGTGACGAGTGAGGACGTGAGTGATGAAGTGATGAGCGATCTAGTGAATTGATGAGTGAGTGATGAGGAGTGAGTGAGTGGAGGAGTGATGGGACGTGAGTGGGTGATAACGTGAGGACGTGAGTGAGTGAGTGAGTCGAGTTGAGTGAAGATGATTGTGAAGTGGTGAGTGAGTGATGATGAGTGACCGTGAAGTGAGTTGAGGTGAGGAGTGAGCACAACCACAGTGAGGTTGAGTTGAGTGACGTGAGTGAGTGAAAATTGACTGACTGAGTGACGTGAGGACGCTGAGTTGAGTGGTGAGCAGGTGGTGCAGTCGAATGTGAGTGAATGCGAGGGAGTGAGTGATGTGATGTGACTTACTGAAGTGAAGTTAGTGATGTGAGGTAGTATGTGAGTATGAGTGAGTTGGAGTGACTGGTCGTGAGTGATATGAGGAGTTGAAAGAGAGAGAAGAGAGAGAGAAGAGAGAGCGAGCAGCGAGCGACGAAGCGAGCGAGTAAAAAGAGATAAGAACTCGTCAGTGCCAAAAACATGCACATCATGTGTTTCACTATCGAACATACGATGAGATACAAACGAAAAAATAATAACGAGTTTAATATTTTTTCGTCAATTCCACATGGCGGTTCACGGAGCACATTGGCATACCTGCTGATTTTAGTTCCAGGGCTCGTTGAAGCCTCACGTAAAAACACCGCCGCGTTGTCTACACACGTCTAATTGGAGCAATAGCAGCAGCAACGAGCTGCAGACACACCAGAAGCAGCAGCGCGGTCTCGCCAGCACCAACCGCTGCCAATTAAATTAGTGGTCCTTTACCAATCACCTCTCAACTCGGTATCAGCAGCAGATACGCAGTGCAGATAGTTATTCTCTCGTTTAATGCACACTGTTCCTTAGTGCTCGCAAACTCTCGCGTCTCTAGTGCTGCCTGCGCTGCTGCTAGAGAAGGAGGACGAGGGGAGAGGAAGATGCAGAGGAGGCAGGAGAGGAGAGCAGAGGAGGAGGAGGAGGAGAGCTACCGCTGCCTCGCTGTCCTGTGTTGTTGTTTGTGGTGTTGTTTTGCTGCTGCTGCTGTGCTGGTGGTAGGTGAGTGGTGGCGCTGCTATCCACTACTAGCTGCGGTAACAGCAGTCAAATGAACGCTAGTGTGCGTCGAGCGCACGGATGATGGGCACAGGCGTTCTCAATGACCGATGCAACCGGCTTACGCACGATGCTTTAGCTTACTGTACGTGATACCGACAGTACCGACAAGAGGTGGCGTTAAAAAACGTATCGGCACCTGATCATAAAATGAACCACATCCTTCTATACTAATGAATGCATATATATAGATAATGCTAATGTCAAAAAATATAACGCTACGATCTAACCTTTTAAAATTTCCTCAAGCTTATGGCATTTATCTTAATTATCTGTCATTCATTCAACACTAAGTTCACACTATACACCCATTGCTGACGTGTATTCTCAGTGAGTGCCGAATGTCTCAGTATGTTGTGTATACGCGGAACCTGTTCGACGTGGTCTGTGTGTCCCTGTAGAGTGCGACCACTGCTACTCTCTGAGCTCGAGCCGTGTTTGTACGTGTTCAATAGGGCAGCCTTCAGGTGAGCCTGCGTCCGTTTGTCGATATATATGCTAGTCTCTAGCCAGAGCCGTGCCTGATATGTGACTATGGTAGCTTTCTGTGTGAGACTGCGTCTGTTTGTGTGATTATACTAGCTCTCCGAGTGCTAGCACCCTCGTGTATGTAACTACGCATCCGAGAGAAGCGGTTCCGCATTGCATGCGATGAGCACGTGCTTCGTTTCCTGCATGCGTCGCGCACGCGCGTAGGGGCTTCTGTTCCGCCACGAGTATTGGTTTACCGCGACACGGGAGGGAAACCAGCCAGAAATTATCAGCCATTAGCGGAAGCAACGGTCGAAATCTTGTTGTCGATTCTCATCTAGACATGGCCTGCCCGCTCGGGTGTACGACACGATGATTAACGCTTGTTTACGACGATGCCCGCGTCGGAAAAACTGACAGACGAAGCCTCTTTTAACGAGACGCCAATGACAGTTTCGCTTCCTCGTGGACCGGCGGGGGAATTCGTGGTGCTGATCACGTGACGAGGAAATGACGGGCGCTCGTTTTGTACGACGCTAGCTGCCGCGTTGTCAACGGCATACTATATACTGGCGTACTATACACACATGCGCGTGTGTGCGTGCGTGTGTGCGAGTTTGTGCGTGCGTGCGTGCGCGTGTGCGTGTCACTGCAGCTAACTCCAGAAAGCGGTAACCTATTGCATGACGTTGTACCATTCCCGCAGTCAACTCAAGCCATTTTCAGTCTTCATTTCGCGTGGGAGTAGCAGCATCTATATTCTAAGGGGCGGTACAACTCTATGGGAACGCACGGATGCAGTCTGTACGGACGCAGATGATGATGGTCTAGACTAATATAAGTGGTCGGAGTTGCCAATACATTAATTCACGAGGGGCTAGATTTAGGTTAGGGTAGAATTTAGAGTGAGTTACGGTATATGGTTTATGGTATACGTCATACGGTATATGGTGAGATATGGTTACGATTACCTAGTGTGGGAGCTAGAGCGACGCAGAGTTAGCAATATGATTATGAATACCTAGCGTTGGGATTAGAATGAGTTTTAGAGTGATAGTTGGGAATATGATTACGATTACCTTACCGAACATTTGCTAAAATCTAACATTAATATTAAACTGTTAGCCTAGCGCCGACCTGCGACTTTAGCATACAACTCGACAGCGATTCTAAAATCGCTGTAAAAATTGCTGTGAAATCGCTACGTCTGCGGGAACGTGCAACTGCAACCCGCAGCGAGTTGCAAGAAATCAAACTGTTTTCTATCAAATCTGAAATTATATCTGAAATCCATCTGGATATCATATCTGAAATCAAAACGCTAATCTCGCTATGACCGTTCTATGCAGCCACAGTTAACTCAGTTCCTCGCCGATGGGGCGCTGGCGTTAGGGGAAATTCGTTCTGTACATCCGAGCACATTACCAATCTGACATGAATTCGACCGCGTATATATATATATATACTGATATACTAATATACCGACTTATACACTAGTAAGCACTCGTGGAACTGGCAGCCTGCATGCAACAAATGTTGGCTATCGCCGTGGCTGCCCGCTGGCTTTCGGACAACCACTGCTATCGCTGGCAGTACTGTTGTTAGTCGTTCGTGTCTATATGCTAGTGCTGTGCATACCACACGCGTGATTGGTATACATTTGAGCTTGGTAGCGGTTACTGTGCGTATGCTTGTTTGTTCGCTATTTCGTTTAGTCGTTTTTCTTTGGAGTTTGCGTGAAAAACTCGATTACAATCTGTTGACTCGTTAATTTTCTGTTGAGTATATATATTTATATTTTTGAAGTCAATTCTAATGGAATATATTTTGGTTAAACGAACTTATATATAGTAGTTGGTTGTCTGAAAACGGGTTAATAAGTCGTCACTTTGGCGTTAACATATAGAACCCTGTGTTGAATGTTATTCAATTGTTTGTGACGCCTTTCGAACCGATACCGAATCTTTCTGATCGTAAAAAAATTTCCGTTATCTTGTATGAATTTTCTAACCATATATCAACTTTCGTCACTCGAACGCCATTTACTATGTCATCTGCTCATTCTGCATATCGTCTCATTCATCATTACTCATTACTTAAACACGCCTATGACGTGTAGTATAATTATATTGTAAAGATAATCATACTGCGCCACGTATCTGTACCAAACCACGTATCCCCCCTATACATGCTAACATAATCTATTCTCCCTGCATCCGTCATATAACGGCATAGACTATAGGCC
>NW_014577444.1:44697-45763 GCF_000485595.1 Priapulus caudatus
GTAGGAGCGGGTACGGTGTAAACATCCGGCATCACAGCTGTATGCAAGACCAGACTGGCACGGTGTCGGATGCCCGCGAAGTACAGTGTACAGGATGCGGTAGGTGTAAAATGCGGGCATAGGTGTAGGAAGCAGATGCAGGTGTAGGATGCAGGAGTAAGTGTAGGATGCGGTAGGTGTAGAATGCGGGCATAGGTGTAGGAAGCAGATGCAGGTGTAGGATGCAGGAGTAAGTGTAGGAACAGCAGTCAATGAACGCTAGGTGTGCGTAGCGGCCCGGATGATGGGTCACAGGGTCTTCAATGACGTCATGCACATCGGCTTGACCGCACGATCGTTTAGCTTCTGTAGTGAATACCGACATACCGCAAGATGCGTTAAAAAACGTGATCGGCACCTGATCAATAAAATGAACGCAGTCCTTCTATACATGAATGCCATATTATATAGATAATGCCTAATTGTCAAAATATAAGCGCTACCGATTAACCTTTTTTAAATTTCTCTCAAAAAGGTTATGGCTTTAGTAATGTATCTGTCATCTCATTCAACGACTAATCACACTATTACCACCCCTTGTGACTGTGGTATCTCAGTGAGTGCGAATGTCTCAGTATGTGTGAATACGGTAACCTTTCGAGTGAGTCTGTGTGTCCGTAGGTGCGACTACATGCTAGCTCTCTGAGCTCGAGCGTGTTTGTACGTGTGACTAGGGCAGCCTTCAGCGTGAGCCTGCGTCCGTTTGTGATATTATGCTAGCCTTCAGCGTGAGCCTGCGTCCGTTTGTGATATTATGCTAGCTCTCTAAGCCAGAGCGTGCCTGTATGTGTGATTATGGTATCCTTCAGCGTTAGTCTATGTCTGTATGTGTGACTATGGTAGCTTTCTGTGTGAGACTGCGTCTGTTTGTGTGATTATGCTAGTTCTCTAAGCCAGAGCGTGCCTGTATGTGTGATTATGGTATCCTTCAGCGTTAGTCTATGTCTGTATGTGTGACTATGGTAGCTTTCTGTGTGAGACTGCGTCTGTTTGTGTGATTATACTAGCTCTCCGAGTGCTAGCATCC
>NW_014577444.1:45773-46953 GCF_000485595.1 Priapulus caudatus
TTACTCCTGCATTCTACACTTACCGCATCATACACTTACTCCTGCATTCTACACTTACTCCTGCATCCTACACCTACTCCTGAATTCTACACCTATGCATGCATCTGATTTTATAACCCAATGCCAAATCCAAACGTTACGGTCAATTCTACGGACCGATATAAAATCTACGAAGCAAAGTAAAACAGTGATAAATCTACGAAGCAAAGTAATATCAGCTCAGTAAGACAAACATAAAATTCTTCGAAGCAAGGTAAAACCAACAAGACAAGGACGAATTCTTCAAGGCAGGTTAAAACCAAGAAGCGAACGACGAACCCGACAAGTACGTACTTGAATTTTAAAATGGGTCGCGCAAAACGCGACATTTCTCCCGACAAAATCGACTCTCGCATACGGACAACACGCAGAAGCAGCACCACGATACCCGCAATCTTAAGGAAATAAGACATTCTGTGGTGAGAAACTTATATATGATTGATACCCACGTCAATGGGTATGTCAAGGTTCAATGTTGCGCGAGGGTCACGTGCCTCTGACCGGAAGTCATCGAATGCTTCTCCCGGGGGAGCGGCTGCGTTCATTCGGCTGTCAATCATCATAGATCAGGGAGAGTGGGCCGCGACGAAGGTGAAAACTAGCAAAAACCGATTAACTTACCGTCGCTGACTCAGGCGCGCGGATCGCGTCTGCCTAATATGCATTTGAAACTACAGCTAATGACTGCTATTCATTAGCTATTATTATCAAATTGTAGTTCAATCACAGAAATCATGTTGGTAATTACTATAGCTGGTTATTTATAGAGATAATAACGTCGCAATACATGCAGCGAAACGCGCAAGTGCGCAAATAACTGCATAACTATACTAGATTAGGTGAAATACGGATTCTATGAATTATAGTTGATGGGCTCTTTAATGATATCAAGAGCGGATAATACCTAGATAGGTATTATCCGCTCTTGATGATATTATCAACAGCCACATTTCCTCGTTTCTTTCATTCTCTCATTTCTTTCATCATTAAAGGTTCCACCTCAAAAGAGTTCTTCCTATTCTGGTTTCCTTTTTCTCTATCTCTCACTCTAACCCTCACTCTCACTCTCACTCTCACTCTCACTCTTACTCTTACTCTCACTCTCACTTTCACTCTCACTCTCACTCTCACTCTCACTTTT
>NW_014577444.1:47639-49535 GCF_000485595.1 Priapulus caudatus
GCACACACACACACACATGCACGCACGCGCGCGCGCGCCCGCACGCACGCACGCACACACACACACACACACACACACACACACACACACACACACACACGAACACATGGTACGCCCCTCAAGGCATGCCACGGCAGTGCTTTAATGTGAGCCGATTGTTCACCGTTTATGATCCGGTATACGATTACGATATGCGAACCCTTTCAGCGATGGATTTATCTATTAGATTAACGAGCAGCGGCCTGAGGGGAATCGGGCTCTAGAATTTTGCTGCCTCTCAGTGCTCGCTTCCTCTTCCGAGCCTCCACCCTTCCCACCGTTCTGGCTCTATTCACCTCTCGTCGTTTTCTTTCTTCTCGTCCCTTCTCTCTATCTCTCTGTTTCTACCTTTCTTCCTTCCTCCCACACTTTGCCGTTCTATGCCTGTCTTTCCTGCTTTATCTTTCATTTCAAGTCTCACCCCCTCACCAACATTTTGTCTGTTTCATGCTTTGTCTCTTATCCTCTGTTCTTCCTCTCCCCATTTTTTTTCTCGCTCTTCATCCCCACAGTCAGACGAGAGAATCAGCTAGAACGTATCACTATTAAAGAGCTGGTCTTTGAATTTTAACCGCGACAAACCGAACATCGGGGGTGAGCTGAGGGGGAGGATGAGCGGACGCGTGTGGAGATCCGCGACGAATTCTGCCTCCGCATGCTTCATCACGCTGACGTCATCATCTCGAGATCGGCGCGCCAAGTGTTCTCATCCGCCGAAAATTCCACGAAGAGCCGAAGCATCGCTCTCGTAGCGAGTGGGAGCAGACGGAGCAGATCACGCGCGCGAGACGAAATTAAGAAAGAGGAAGGAGCGCGCGCGTGCTACCGCGGCAGAGGCACTAAATTACAACCGTCGACACCTATGGGTGGTGTCGGTGGTTTTTACATACATAGAGAGCATTATGTAACAATCACTGACACATATGGATGGTGTCCAGGCTTTTACATACATATAGAGAGCACTGTGTAACAACCAGTTCCAGAGAGTGTAAAGAAAGCCGCAGACTGATAGTGCGCATCATAGGTGTCCGTCCACACAGAGATGTCAGTGATTGTTATATCAGTGCTCTCCTACTACGGCAGACGATCGCGAGATTTCTCGCGAGATTTCCCGAGACGTATCGTTTCCTCGCCGTTACAGTAGAGTGCACGTCGGCTGAACCGTGCCTAAACACGAATTCCTGCCTGCCGAACTAACCGAAACATTACGAGGAAACTATGTACGGCGATGGTACGCCGCGTCTCTGTTTAAAACGCAACGCGGTTCATTTCGCTGCTAGTTACTGCCGCGGACGCAGCGCACACCGCGTACAGCGCTGCCGGCATAGCTCTCCTACAACAAACAATACATATATATTGTATATAGATATATGTGAAAGTCCGGTGACAAGGTCTCGGTGTCGCCACCCTGCCTGCTATATTCTGTGCCAACGAGACCTTCTATCGTATCATCAGCGATCTTCTATATTTATTTATCCCGCGTACTACCTACACGCTGCCGCTACATCTAGCGGAAGAATGCTGTTCATTAAGCTGTGTTGTTAGTGAACTTCCATTCGCTTCTTCGTTGCCTTCTCCTCTCGCCTCGCTATCTCACGCTGGCCTGTTCCCGACGCGGTGGTCAAGCGGCATGAGAGATAGATGAGAGCTCGCGCGTTCGCCTGGGCAACAAGCGTCGCCTCCAGGCGCAGCACTGTCACTGTCAATCATCACAGGCCGGTGTTAGAGCGTGCCAGGGAGAAAGTCTCGTGTGGGATGCAGAGACACTCGATTACCAGTCATCCCGCTTCCTCTATTTGCCCTGTGTGCGTGTGTGTGTGTGTGTGTGTGTGCGTGCGTGCGTGCGTGCGTGCGTGC
>NW_014577444.1:49908-52408 GCF_000485595.1 Priapulus caudatus
ATCAACGTGTATTACTTTGTAAGTACTGGGGATGCGGCAGGGCTGAGGTGTTTTACTTTATAATTGCCATTGCTGTGGCAGGGTTGTGTTGTTTTCGTTTGCAAGTACATGCGACGCGCCAAGAGTTGGGGTGTTTTCGTTAAGTACCAGGACTGCAACAGGGTTGATGTGTTTCACTTTGTCCCCGCTACGCGTCCACGTTGGATTGGTTTGCTTTACTTTACTCGCGTACATGTCTGCGCGTCATAGCTGGGTCTTTTCGCCTCTTGGGAAACATGCGCGCGTATCGAAGCGAGGAGTCAATAATGTCATAACCTGTTGGATGCGAAGACATAAATCAGCAATACTGAGAAACACTTTAAATTAGTCGACATTGACCTGCAAGCAACATTTTCACGACGCTGTCACTGCTTTCGTGTCTCGGTGATATACTAATATAATCGTCGACTACACTTCTATTGATTGTGTAGACACGTCTGCGACATTCAAACCGCGCCAAAGTCGTACGGGTGCGTGTTTTTGTACGTGCCTGGCAAGATGCGATCTCGAGCGTTGACAGTACGTCAAGGGCCGCGACTGGCGAGTGACGGTTTAGCCTATAAAATTAGCCGGTTAAATCGGTATGCTGAGGGGATTTTACACATGTGTCTGGTGGAACACGTGTCGCAGTAGGGGAAATGAATTGAGCTACTTCTAGATGTTAGATGTAGTTAATATGTGGATGTTGTAGAGTGTTTGTTGAACGTTGAACATTATGCTCTACTTACATATCAATGCATGGTCGTAGAATGTATTTCTGCGTACAGTCTTTACTGTATTACTTGGATGAGCGGTCAGCAAATTTTGTCGGCTGCTAAACGCTTAGAGAATATACGTCGAACGTTTAATACGATGGTCGGAAAATGTTGGTTTTCATCTTTTCCACCGAAACGAATTTTTCCGAAAATAGTTTTCGCGAACATTCGACGGAGCCGCGGCGAGGAGCCGCCAGATGGCGCTTTGATACATGGCTAAACATCCGCCGACTCATACCGACACGGAGATGTATAACTGAACTAACTAGACGCATGCTGGCTTTCTGTTGCAGATGGACGATGCCTTGGGAAACAGGTGGAACTGGCTGTATTTTGTAATCCTGATCATCATCGGATCATTCTTCATGCTAAACCTAGTCCTCGGTGTGCTCAGCGGGTGAGTCCTACAACGCGCATGCGCACACGAGAGAGATAATAAGTCTGTACTAGAAACGACGGCATAAAGAGCGGCAATCGAGAAGCTTCTCGACATTGTAAACGCCATCTAGTGATTACTCTGACCGCCTTGCCACAGCTGTCCCTTTGCTAGCCGATTCAATATTAAGCCGGATCGGATTGTTACTATACCCGGAATTTCAGAATGTTCAAATTATCTTTAATATCAATCCTAACATCGCCGTGGTAACAACCGGCTAGCTAGATTATGATATCGTCTTGTTACATAGTTTGCAAATATAATATATATACTATATATACTATATATACACATATAGTATATATACTATCCTGATACTATATATACTACATAATATACTACACTATATATACACATATAGTATATATACTACAATATATATACACATATAGTAGATAATACTACACTATAATACACACATAGTATATATACTACACTATATATACACATATAGTATATAATACTACACTATAATACACACATAGTATATATACTACACTATATATACACATATAGTATATAATACTACACTATAATACACACATAGTATATATACTACATATATACTATGTATACGCATATAAACTATGATGCTAGGCGGAAACTACCTGCGTGACCTTTTCGGCGTGTGCTGTTTTACTCGTGCGTGGAATATTATTAATTTCGCTCATTTTCCAACACTAACAGTCAGCTTTCTTGGCCGCCAAGGTTCCCCAATGTCAGGCGACAAGTGAACAGCCTGAACCGTTTGCGTGTCAGTTTCTTTGGTGTCGCAAGCGTAGACAAACCAAGTTAATATTGGCGCCCAAATTGCGGTTCCGTCAGAGTCTCTCCTGGCCTCCTGTTTGTCGTGCGTGGGTTTCTGTGAGGGCGATGCACGGCGAGTCGTGACGTAACGTAATGACCCTAAATACACGAATTATCTTATCACTATAGCTTGAGTCGTGCGCGATGATATATTTTTGCTGCCAACTGTCATTGCCCACGTCGACGTCGTTTTGCGACGATCGTCTGCTTCGTTTCGCAATGTTCCTTCGTGAGACGCGATAGCTTAAATATAGGTTCGCTGTGATAGATGGCTAAATCAAGGGAGGAGAGAGAACGAGAATGTGCGCGCGAGAGAGGGAGGGAGGTGCGGAGGGGTAGAACAGTAGTCGTTACGAAGGTAGTTGACAAGGTTCCCGTTAAAATCCTAGGCTACATTTATCCGCCGTGTTCCCAGTAGAGCGAATCCATTATTAAAATAATTTCACGTAAAAGCGCAATAGAA
>NW_014577444.1:54908-67408 GCF_000485595.1 Priapulus caudatus
AGAGAGAGGGAGAGAAAAAAGGAGAGAGAGAGAGAGAGAGACGTAGGAGGCGAACCCGCGCACTAATGCACGCAGCGCCATCATTTCCCCGAGCTTGTCATGGAAAATATACGACCCGACGTGAAACGATCTTTGTTTTTCCCCGGCGGCATCGTATTTAAATTTATGTTTCCGCGAGGTTTCGAGGGACGCTCGCCGAGGCTGGAGACCGCAGCTCCTAATACATTTCAAAATGCACGCACGCGGTTAGTGGTGAAGCGACGAGCTCAGGCAACGTCTGATCCAACGCTAACACTGCTGCTCTTCCCCCGCCTTCTCCTCTCCTCGCATACCAACTCGCCCCCCAAGTTTCACCAATTTTATTTCATAAGCAGCATCATACATCACTTTACCTCTCCGCCCAAGTATATTTATATACATTATTACATTATCCCTCGATTTTGTCTCATCTCAAATACATTTTGCATACTAGACCGCACGACGCCTCATCCCTCTACACTTACTCGTTATTTCTCTCATCTCTTATCGTCTCTCTCTGCCGCATGTGAATTTATATCCACACCTTATTATCTCTCCTACACCCCCCCACTTTCTGGCTTGATTCCTTCGCAGCTATTCTTCCTATACGCCCCTCGCCACATCCCCCTCCCCCTATACCGTACATTGTGCTCCAGGTTCCACGCAGCGTCTTCGTTATCGTCCTTTCTAATGCCATTCGTGTTCCCCACCCACGGCTGCAGCTGTCACCATTGATTGGTGCACACTGTACAGTAGGTCGCTGTTTGCCCAGTCGTAGTTGCAGCAGAGGCGGAAAGCAGATAACACCAGTGGGAGGATGCAAAACATGGCCTCTCTCTATACTGTTCAATGTAGACTGGAATGGTCTCTTTCTATACTGACCATTACACGTTGGAAAGGCTTCTCTTCATACTGAACATCACAGGCTGGAAATGCCTCTCTCCATACTGACCATTAGAAGCTGGTATGGCCTCTCACCATTGTGACCATTACAGACTGGCGAGGTCTTTATCCACACTGACCGTCACACGCTGGGCTACCAAATAAGTCATCACACCCCGTACTTCCGCCAACCGCGCATAGCTACTCGTGTGTACATTGGCGTGAGTTCTAATGAATAGTTAAAGAAGCGTAAGGTGTACAAAGGTAACGCGAATCAAAGCAACTGCGGCTTCGCGTTAGAAGTATACGCGGGAAATGGGCGCTCCGCCACGGCCGCCTGCCTTGTGCCTAATAGAGACCTGAACACTTCGGCCCGATGGCTTTGATTATGTTTTCGGAGAAAACAGGATATATGATAGATTTCCCCGCGGTTGTGATCAAGAACACGTCATTACGCGGTGCGCAGGGGAAGCGGGTCGTCGCATGTGCCCGCGCGAAGCTGAACGTTATCGGATGGGAATAACAACGCATGCATGTCATTCGTGTGGAAGATAAATGGACATGTGCACTCCGCTGTGCCGTGTCACTTCATTTCATCCTAGGAGACTTTCTACATACTACGTCAATGAATTCGACATAGATCAAAAAAATTCAATTTACAAATTTCAAGCGCTGTAATCTGGAATAGAGCATTTTCCAAAGGGTCTGATGATGGCGGACCGGCTGATGAAGCGGTTGGGAAAAGCGATCGTTGCCGTGCAGTTAAAGCTTAGGTACGGCGTCATAGTTGAAGCCAAGCTTAGTGGAAATAAGACTCCGCGCAAGGGTGGTGGCATTTGTGCACGTGTGCTATATGTATACTGTTCTAGGTGTGGTGATCCTAGAGTTTTGCATTGACCTAAGCAACACGTGGTATTCTGCAATCGTCACTGAGGCTAGCCTAGCTGTCTTGTTCAATTCGTCCGTGCCTGACCGCCATGTGTCTGCGTCTGACGTGCGTAATTCGCCGAGAATTAGAATGTCAAATTTCTTGTGATTAAACTAGAATCGACTACAAATCCATCGTTCGCTCTGCCGGGTTTATTCGCGCATGCGCAACCACCACCAATATACGCGCCGAATCCTCTTGCTTGTATACAGCCGCAACCGTAAATAATGTGAAAAAATTCTATTGCTCGCGGATTAATTTCTAAAAGGAAAAATATGCGGCTCGAAATTACACAATCCTGTCTTTGTGAAAACTGTAAACCAACCTTTCTGTTAGGTCCGCGGATATACAGGAGAAAGGTTGCAGTAGAAACGTGCGTCCAGTTGGCGTAAGCTTCCTTCTATGGTTAACTGTATATATCATGCCATGTAATTCCTAAAGGCATATCTACCTCTCCGCAAAAATGGCATTGACTGTTTAAAAAAAAGGTTTAGTACGTTTGCTGCCGTGGACTGTCTGGTGTGATCATAGAGTAGCAGTAGGCTTATTACCTCCGCGCAACGGAGTTGCAGGGAAGGTAATGTAATCGGTCGTGTGTGTGTGTGTGTGTGTGTGTGTGTGTGTGTGTGACTGTGATAGTGTGTGTGTGTGTGTGTGTCCAGCGCGCGCGGCGGATCGCTAGGCGCGTGCGAGTCATGCGAGCGGCGAGTCAGCAGCAGCACTGCGAGTGATCTCGTCAGCCAGCAACGATGCACGAACCGGATGTGAGTCTAGCAGCAGTGCGACGTCGTCAGCAGCAGCACTGCGTAGCGGTGAGCCAGCCTCGTTAACATACATGTTACATGTTCGCCGGAGCGTATGCACTCTCCCTCCGTCCGTGCTCGTGCGCCAACCCGTGAGTGCCCTCGTGTCTCGTTTATTTATTTGAACAGTCACGCACACGCACGCACACGACACGCCACGCACACGCACACGTGCACGCGGCTCATACACACGCACACACACACACACACACACACACACACACACACACACACACACACACACACACACACACACACACACACAGACACACACCTATGAGTATACCGCGTCTATGAGTATATAAAACACGAGCGTCTAACGCGGAATGTAGCAGGTTACACATCTACACCTGGGCCACCTGGAGGAATCCGCTGATGAAACGACGTCGCCCTCTATTTACCAGGCTTTACCTTTTTTACCTAGCTTCACCCGTGTTGCATAATGCATCGTCGTGCCTTGATACCGAGTTCATTTATTTATCAGCGCCGGCATCCATTGTTAATAGGAACGCATAGCGCGTCTGAGATGAGCTAATGTATTACATGCAAATGTTAATTCCGCGCACGATTACCGCCTTACAGAGAGTTCGCGAAAGAGAGGGAGCGAGTGGAGAACAGGAGAGCGTTTCTGAAGCTTCGGCGACAGCAGCAGATCGAGCGAGAACTCAACGGCTACCTGGATTGGATCTGCAAAGCAGGTATTGTCATCATCCGGAAATAGTTTCGTCCGGCGCCGCCAGATGAAGTCGACGTGTGTACGTCCGGTGAGGGTATCCGGGGGTAGAATGAATATAGCGTCAGCTTGCAGTAAGTGTTGCCGGTGTCCCTTTGGTGATACCGGGGAGAATTGGGCAGAATTTCAGGATCCTACATTCTCCATTCTAAACAAATTTGCAACAAGGCGTTATTATACATTCTTCAAATTTGTATTATTATTTATTCGGAGTACCTTCGACTAGGGAGTTAAAGGGGAGAAAAATGCTTTGAGAACATCAAATATTTAACATGTTGAAAAACTAGAAGATACCATCCGGCGCAGCTTTGCGCTGCTAGTCTGACTGAGAACTATTAAAACCGAAATCAATGGCTCTTAATATTGGAGTCAGTTAAGTCCGCACTGCACCGCAAGGCATTGCAAAGTCAACGAACTTTTCATTGCGAATTTTACGGAGAGAGAGAGAGAGGAAACGATGATATCACTCTCGATGACCCTTGACCTTTGACCTTTCAGAGGAGAGAGAGAGAGAGAGAGAGACAGAGAGAGAGAGAGAGGAAACGATGATATCACTCTCGATGACCCTTGACCTTTGACCTTTCAGAGGAGGTCATTCTCGAGGAGGAGAAGACGATGGACGACGACAAGATGCAGATGATAGAAGGTGAGAATATTGACATCGTTGATCGTCTGCGACGTGACGTCCGACGTGACGTCACAACCTCTCAGTCCGTGTCGACTCGTTCCTGCCATCACGTTATTGCTCCGATGCTCGCGATTCGCTGATGAGTAACGGCATCACGTGATTCCCGCTATGCACGCGATTACTTGATAAGCAACGACGTTTATATCTCGCTCTCTCCACGGCATTTTACATTACACGTTACATTAGGTTTAGAAGTTAATTAAAGCACTCGCATCTGCTGCGTCTCTCTGATTCCGGCATCCTCACAATATCCGGCCTCCTGCTCACCTCCAGCCCACCCTCATGCTTCACCCCGTCCATCCCTTCACAGGGTAGAGCAGTAAGCTGTGATATTATGTATTGTCTTATTATACCTTATTGCTGTGATTACGACCCGTTGAGTCATCGTGGGCTGTGTGCATGGCGGCCCGGTAGGCGCTTGTGCTCTCGCGCTAGGCGCTCGCGCTCGTGCTCACGCATGAGCCTATACTACGCGTGCGGATATTGGTCGTAACGAGTGACGTTGATAATCACGCGGTCACGTGACCGTGTAACATCTCCCGTTATTGTGACGTTCCTTGTGGTGATTGCGCCGTACGGTCCCTCCCGTCACCCAACTCTCCCACTCTTCTATCCCTCCCCCGGCGCTCCCCGCCGGCCTACGCACGCCGCTACTAAATACCCGGTTCCGACAGCAGATAGCGTCGCTAATGGCTCAAACAAATCTTCGATCTGTCGGATAGGCAGTTGCTGTCGTCAAGACTCCCAATAACGTATTAGTACGTCAGCTTTTGGAGAAATCCATCTTCGCGTCCATATAGATGTGGAACATATGAATTATTGGAGATTCTACGTCGACTTCTTCGTATTTCTATATCTGTGTCGCGACGTCGACTATATTCGGGCAGCGGTAGCGATGCGAGAGTACGTTTTTTTCCCGGAAAGTATACAGTTAAAACTTTTTAGTCCGGCAATCCGTGGCCCCCGACAAGTGCTGCGCTGCCGAACCTGTCCCCTAGGAACACTCTGCGTCACTGCGTGGCCCCTGGGCTTGTCAGATCACTTAGTAATATTATGCAATATTATTGAATCTCTATGCTTGTGTCTTAAAAGGCAGAATGCAGCATAAAACAGGAAATAATACAATCGATATTGCTGTTAGAAATGATTTGTGCATGTAATATAAAGCACAGCGTACGGGTCGAATCAGTCGACTTGCCGGACGACGAATTGTCCGACTAACGACTTGCTACCAAGGCTTCAAATATCAACCGAGAAATGTCTGTATCACCGTCTTGCATTCCGACAAACACGTTACAGATGCCGCGCACCGCGTGGTCTCGTCTGTTTCTCGAGTAGCGGAAATCCGTTTAGCTGCTACCCCCACCACCCGCACCGACCGCCGCTCCCCGTACAGACGCAATATTCGCCATTGATGGTCTGTCGATACGCGGGCGCGTTTCCTCCCGTGCGCTCATCAGCTTGTCTGTTCCCCTATGTCGGCGTCGTCGCCGAGTTTTCGGTTCTTCGCGGTGCGACGCGGAGGGGGGAGGGGGAAGTTGTGACAGAGCGCGGAAGTTGGACAGCGCTGAAATATTCATCATGCGCCGATTTTATTGGTGGGCGAGGGCAGAGCGTACTTACGCTCGCCATCGCAATCACGGGGTAATGAAATGGCAGAGCCGCCGCATGATGGAGAATCAATTGCTACAGTACATTCGCTGGATGTAGAGCGTGGTCGCGGCTGCGGGAGAAAGATTGGGTCGCGAGGATAATACGGATGCACGGAGTGTGATTGCATCCTGTAGTTAGTGGAGATACACATGGAAATATTTGATGCTGTGGTACGAACAGCTACACAGGGCAGTATTACATGCTGGGTTAGTTCAGATACACAGGGTAACGTTGGATGCTGTGTTAGTACAGATAATTATTATACGGAGCCACATTGGATGCTGTAGTTAGTACAGACACGCAGGGGCCAAATTGGATGCTATGGTTATAGGACAGACACACAGGTTATATTAACATTGGATGTTGTAGTTAGAACAGATACGCAAGGACCACGTTGGATGCTATGATTAGTACAGATACACAGATTAACATTAGATGTTGTAGTTAGTACAGATACACTGGTTAACATTGGATGCTGTGCATGGCTAGTGCAGATACGCAATGTCACATTGGATGCTGTAGCATATTGGATGCTGTATTCTATTTTATGTTGTGGTTAGGACAGATATACGATGTAGCATTCGATGCTGTAGATAATACAGATGCACAGGGCGACATTGTACGCGGTAGACAGTACGGATTTGCAGGATATCATTGATTGGTGGCATTCTAGCGTACATACGGGCGAGGTCCAGCCTTCTGTCTCTAATAGGGCATGTCACTGTCGTGCAGTCCCGATGGATGCGATCATCAGAGACAGCTCTCTGTCGACTGAATGCCTGTCACTGTTTGTAGAGCTGGGTAATGCAGCTGGGTTCTCTCGTCGCTGTGTCGGCAACTGTGGGGCGCGCGGGAGGCCATAGGTGCCCCTACTACATGTACGTCAGCATGCCGAGTAGTGGCGCTGAACGTCGCTCTAACAATCGTCGACCGTAAATGCAAAGTGGGCTCCGGGGACGAAGGCTAATGTTGTCAATGCTCCCGCCGCTCGCGGGTTCTCGTCCTTGACAGCGTCCTTGACGTCCTGTCCGTGCGTGCGTGCGTGCGTGCGTGCGTACGTACGTGCTTGCGTACGTGCGTACGTGCGTGCGTGCTTATGTGCGTTCATTCGTGCGTGTGTGCGTGCAAGCATGTTTGACGTCACCTCTGCGCCAGTCACATCTGATGGCAGCAGGTGTGGTGCATCGCGCAGCCCGGAACTTGTGTTGCACAGCTGGCATAGTGCATCATGCAGCCCGGAGCTTGTGTTGCACAGCTGGTGTGGCGCATCGCGCAGCCCGGAGCTTGTGTTGCACAGCGTGTGCCGCCGTTATCAGACACGACAAGAATACTTCCGATTGCCGGAATTCGTGTTCTTCGAAGCCATTAATTAAATATTAAACATATATATATATATATAGCCTATATATATATATATATATAATTTTTATATGTTTATTTATTTATTTAATATGTATTTATTTGTTCATTCACTCAGTCATTCGTTCATTCAGTCATGCATTTAAGCATATGCGCATTTATTTATGTTTCTTTGCAACGCACTATATCATTTACTTGTTACTATTTACACGCCCACGTATATATATATGAACAGTGCAATACACAATGTAAAACATATACTATTCAAGTCTACAGAGAGCACAGTATCGGCCTCCTGTGAGCTATACTGTGGCCATTTATTAATTACTATACTGTTCACTTCTTAAATAGTACAGACTTTATAAACGTTCTGCTATTCACTTAATAAACAGCACAGAATCCACTTCGTAAATGTCATACTACCCATTTTATAAACAGTGCACTGCCCACTTTATAAGCAGTACAAACTTCATAAACGTGATAATATTGACTTTATCAACATCGCAGCATCCATATTATAAACGTCATGCGGCAGCCACTACATAAGCAGCGCAGCACCCACTTAATTAAGCGCGCAGTTTTTTTAAGCGGCCGTCATTGTTTTTCGCGCTAACCGTACTAAGCTCGGCTAGGCGTCTGCCATGCGTCCGTGGCAGCCAATAAGCTCACGGAGCGCAGCTGCCATTGTACGCGCTCACTTTCAAGTGTTCGTCCATTTGGCTATGTTCGGCTATTGTCACGCGAGATTTTCACGCGAGGGCTTCTCGGAATTCGGTTTTTTTTCTCGCCCGCGCAAATGCGTCTGAAATTAAATGCTCAACGATTTTCGACGAACAAGATTTCCCCAGAGGAGGCGGACCGCGTGGCGTGAGCGCGTGTCGTGGCGCGTGCGGGAAACATTTCGCGTTCGCGAGCGACCGTTAAAAATGCAGCTGTTTGCATACCTGCCGCGGACGCACCAACGACAAAAACCTTGTCTGTAAAGGAAAACCACCCACTGTGTGAGTAGCCGCTAGTCGTCTGTGGTGGCATCGATGGATGTGCGACTGCGTGCACTGACAGGAAAGCGTGGATAGCTGTAGCAGGGGCGATGGTGAATATTGGTTCGCATCACCCCTTAAAAAGAAGCCTGGTTACAAATAATATAAAACCGGTTTCGCTCAAAACAACTATAGCATCGCAATTCTATAGTGCTATCCGTGCCGTTCACGATGAAAAGTATAGGACTAAAATTAAGACAAACGGGAATTGTTGTTTCAGTTCTAAAACGATTTGTTGCTCCCGCGTTGGAGATATATTAGTGCTATATTTATAATAAAAAAATGCGTCAGTTGCCACCCTCTCTCGACCAAACCACACCCTTTCCTAGATGAGGTGTCAACCGTTAATTGGCTTACGCGAAGCCGTCAACATCGCGTTAGTTGATTACCAAGCAGCGTTTATTTTCCCAAACACGCTTATCGCAACGCCGATAGGCAAGGAATTACATGTCATTCGCCAACGGCGGATAGATCTGTTCATCAGAAAGATAGGCGGGTGTGCATCGCTACGCTTGTGTGAGCAGCAGAGTGGTCTGCTGACACGCACGCGCGGCGTGGCGTGTCGCGAGGCGAGCAGCCGCGGTGTCGTGACATTTAAATGCCAACTCAGTGTGAATGCGAGAACGTGCCAGTTTAGCGACTGAATCAAATATGCAAGCCCAATATACCCTTCCTGCGCGCTCCAGTTCTCTCGTTCTTTCTCTCACGTTCTCTCTCTCTCTCTCTCTCTCTCTCTCTCTCTCTTATTATATTTTTCACACACACACACACACACACGCACACACACACACACATTCTCTCTCCTTCTCTCTCTCTCGATGTTGGAGTGCCTGGTTGATTGCGTCATCAGCATTAGCACATTAACACGTTCTCCGGTGCTGTTTCTGTGTCGGGGAAAGTGTCCTGAAACATTGTCCCGTGTGAGCTTTTGGTGTCACGATGCTGGTTCCGGTCAAAGCAGCTTTTGATTGATCAATCGGGGATATACCATTATACACTTGTATATATATGTATACACTTATAACTTGTATATATAGGACGTTGACTTCGCCTTTGAACCAAACATTCGAGCATGCTTCGCCGCAATCCATTGATGATGATCGATCCATCCAATTCACAGAATGAATCTGCGCGCAATATATTGGCATCTGTGATTCAACAACCGACGTTTGTCGCCAAAGATCTTGCTAGCCCTAAGTGCGCTGATGACGCCCGAGTGTCTGCCGATCTGTCATTAGCGGCGAGTAAGGCAGCTATACGTAAGCGGTAGCGACCCGTGTCCAGAAGTTCGTCATGTCGGATGGTCGGATCGACACGCCAAGCGAGGCTCGATGAGTTTTATTATGTTAACAAAGCAGCGCTAATCCAACACAGGACAATGTAATGCAACACAGGAAAATGCGATGCAACCGCAATGCAGTGTCATGCAGTGTCGTTCCAGTAATGCAATGTATTTCTGTGCAATATAGTGCAATGCAGTCCAACGTATTCGCACTGCAATGCGATGTAGTTCAGTTCTAACAATGCAATGTAGTCGAAACCCGCACGACGCAGTACAGCCGAATGTAGTCACAATTCAGTGCGATACTGTGAAGTAACGTTAATTGCAATGCAATGTAGTACAAATACACACATTGCACATTAATTTTCTGAAGTTCAATAGTGCAATACACCGTAGCCGTGCTAAGCAGGTTTAGCGTACACAGCCCCGGCGCGACGGAGACCGTGCATATATCGGTCGTACGTACATATAGTGCAGGCCAGACTGATCGAAAAATACTGTAGGAGAAAATTGCGTATTTGCCGACGTGCTCCGCGCTAACTGCGGCCCGAATTGTGCATCCCAGATGGTCTTATCGCGGTGAAATCTCCCTCGCAATCGATCTTGTCTCGAAGGAGAGCGCAAAGGGCTGGTGCGTCGATGGGAGAGGAGAAATCGACAGCCTCTTTATTGTTGCAGCAGAGCATGCACGCACGCACACACGTACGCACGCACGCACGTCAGGCTGATTTTTTTATTCGTCGTGCATATTGACTTTTTCGCTCATGCCTGGATCGCGAATGAACAGGCGGAGACGAGCACAAGGATGTGCGTTACGTGCGTGCGCGCTGTTGGCTTCACTTAATAATCAGGAGATGCCGTGCGCGTGGGTAACGGTTCGCTGAGAAGCAGAAGAAGAGGCATAGCGTCTCTTCTTTTGAGAGCAAAGGCATCTCAGCTATGTACGTCATTATTAACGCCTGTCAGCAGAGTGTCCATACTCCGCTTTCAATATTCTCTCCATACCGGCTATAGACACCAACCCTAATTTCTCTCTCTCTCTCTCTCTCTCTCTCTCTCTCTCTCTTTCTCTCTCTTTCTCGCACGCTCCCCACATACGCACGCGCTGTTTCTCTACCTTTCTATCATCTCTCGCTTTCTTACATCCTCTGCCGCTCACCTCGCGCGCTCTCCCTCCCTCTATATATCTATCTATCTACCTATCTATCTATCTATCTATCTATCTATCTATCTATCTATCTATCTATCTATTCTATCTTATCTTTTATCTATCTATCTATCTATCTATCTATTTATCTATCAATCTGTCAATCATCAATCTATCTATCTATATATATATATATGTTTCTATTTATCTATTTATCTATTTATCTATTTATCTATCTGTCTATCTATCTATCTATCTATCTATCTATCTATCTATCTATCTATCTATCTATCTATCTATCTATCTATCTATCTATCTATCTATCTATCTATCTATCTATTTATTTATCTATCTATCTATCTGTCTATCTATCTATCTATCTATCTATTTATCTATCTAGCAATCTATATATATATATATATATTTATTTATTGATCTCGTTCTCTATCTCTCTCTCTCTTTCTCTTTCTCCGTGCCTCTGCCGCACCCCTGCACTCTTTATGTCCGGCATTCGTGACGAGAAGCCAATAGCTTTATTTGACGTGACCCCCGCCCGAGGAGAAACGACCGTAAGCGGTGACAGTTCGCCGGCAAACGCTATCGCTACCGTCCGTCACTCATCGCTTGCACCGTCACTATCCCGAACTCCTACGGACATCTCAGCATCTATAGACAACATGCCTCGGACTCTACTCTCAGCGACCGGCCCGCTGGCACTGCCGCTAGCGTTGCTGCTACGTAATGTTCTGATTATGCCAATCCGGATTAATCTGTCTGCCATAGCCTCTGTAATTCCTCGCATCGATTGAGCGGAGATGCGTGCGCTGCTGCGCGCTGTACGTCGCCGAAGCATGAAGCACTAGTGAAGACTACGCGTCTAACGCACGATGCTGCTAGTTCGACCATGCAGACTCATGAACAGTTTGCTGGTACTGGTAACTAAGGTTTGGAACTGCTCTAGAATTGCCGAAAACGATCCTGGCGCTCATTTAAAGAGAGAAACTCACTTTGTACTAGAAGGATTCCTCTAAATAAAAATTAAAAATCAACGAAGGCAGATCATCGGTCTAGATCGTTTTACGTTGTATAAATGAAACCTAATTTAACTAAAAAATTTGCGTTCGACATACATCGATGTTTTTGTCCGTTGAGCACGTTGAGCTATTTATGAGAGCTCTCATGCAAACACTGGTCTGCCGCTCGTTTGGCTTCGGAGAAAAATGAGATGGGAGTAGGCTGTCCGGAGTGAATTGGAGAACGTGTGCAGCCGTTGATGAGACAGCGCTTTGTGTCGAGTCATGGCGCGATGTCGTCGACTAATAGGGTCTTATTAGAGACAGAGATGAGCGTCAGAGCGAGATCGAGAGAGGGATGGAGAGAATGAGAAAAGCGCAGTTTGGAATCGCACTTACGTAAAAAGTAGCACGGGCGAACGAAGAGAGAGAGAGAGAGAGAGAGAGCCATAAGAGACGTGCAAGTGAGTGTAGATTATGACAAGATATAGAATATGTGTGTTAGGAAGAGATAGGGAGAGAGAGAAGAAAAGAGACCATCGTTGCTGGCCAAACGGACGTAAATCGTCCGCGTCGTTCTTGCGCATGCGTGGGCGCGTGCGTGCGCTGGCGTGTGTGTGTGCGCGCGTGTATGTGCGTGCGTACGTGCGCACGTGGGTCCGTATGTGTTTATATGTGCGCAGTTATTCGTTACGTGCACACTGTCTATAGAATTTATACAGCCATTGTGTCGTCTATGCACCCCCTGTGATGTTACTATATCCTGCATATTATATCCCCCACACACCCCACTGCTACAGCTTTGCACTGCTTATACCAAGTCATATAATACTCATATATACAATTGTCATTTGGATTGTGTTGTGATCTCTCACTAATCGAAAAAAAACAACCCCTAAGTACGAATACTTTGCTTTACTCAAGGCTCGTTTGCGACAGTTTACATGGCTGTCT
>NW_014577444.1:72784-77529 GCF_000485595.1 Priapulus caudatus
TCAAGATTACCCTATTAAATCAGCTGTTTAAATTTGAAAAAGCTAATGAGAAGAATAGCAACAATGCCGCGATTACGTTTTTGAAATAATTTAAGCCACACATTTAAAACGCAGACTCCTGTCGAAGTTATGCTGGTGTTTCTCCTAATATATTGCAATTATAATTTGGAATATAACTGCCATGCAAAAAAACTGATGAACTGACACTAAACGGTAATATTATACTACTATAACTTTAACTCAACTACTACTACTACTACACTAACTAACTACTACTAATAATAATACTGTACTACTTTTAGTATATACTACACTTAGTACTAAGCTACTAACTACTACTACTACTACTACTACTACTACTACTACTACTAGCAGTAGTACTATGTAGCGTCGATCACCAGCCATGCCATTTTCTCCACCGCTGTAAGTGACGCGTGTACTAGCAGCGCGGGGCAGGCGTTTCACGGCAACTCATTCATCCGCTCGCTGTCTAATGGCTCACTAATTTTTGGCTGAATTGACGACAAAACAATCGCGCGGCCTGTGTAACAGATTTGCTGACAGATAGACACGTTCTAGTGCGGGAGGTCGTCACTGTGTTTTCCGCCCGTCAATACGTAGGGCTCATCCACAATAGCCCGTGAATGACGTGACGGTGGGTTTTCAGACGTAGTAATAAGTAGTATAATTATAATAGTACATGTACGCTGCACCGATATTGAACTTTAATAGCAACCGACCGCCACAGCATATACGTACACACGCACACGTTCGCTTGCTTAAAGACGCCAGCACACACACGACACACACACACACAGCAACACACGTACACACCATCACACACAACACACACACCACGCACGAAGCGCGATGTATGCATGCACGCAGCACGCCTACGCACGGACACAGCCACGGAGCGACGCACGCAACGCACGCACGCACACACGCACACACACTCACACACAGACAGCACACACAGCACACACACACACACACACACACACACACACACAATAATATACTTCTGTTATTCCCTGTCCTCTTTTGTTGCCGAACAAGACACGGAGACAAAGTGAAAAAAAGAAAAGAAGACGGGGACGAAGAGAGGAGGGGGGGGGTGAGTGAAAGAGGGAGCCAGAGACAGGTGATGAGTGAGAAAGCGGCGAACGAGTTATGAATGAAGATGGGATATCCTCGATAGGGGGTTCTCTTTGCCGGTTGTTTCAAGTTTCTCCGTTTTTGCCTCCGCAGCGCGGCGAAGAGCAGCGTCCAAGAAAATCAAGAGCGTCATGAACAGCAAGGAGACGGAAGATGACGACGACGACGATGACGACGACGACGATGACGAGGATGACGATGATGACGACGAGGTCGCCGATGCCTTAAACGAGCTTCCAATTGGTAAGTTGTCGTGACAGGGGAGGCCGGTGGCCACCGTGCTAATACATTAGTGTAGTACATATACTATTTCGCATAAAACACAAGCGTGTGTACGCGCGCACGCACGCATACGCACATACATAAAGAGAGAGCGCAAATAAACGAAAGAGAGAGATAGCGAATATGAGAGAGGGGGAAGAGCAAATAAGAGAGAACGAGAGAGAGGGGGAAGAGAGTGAAACTGTGTGAGAGAAAGGGGAGCAAATGCGAATGAAAGAGAATAAGAGAAGGGGCGAGAGCGCGAGGTAGAGATGGAAGAAAAATTGTGAAATAAAGATTTACACGAATCAACGTATAACGCAGTATATCTACCATGAAACGTCAAGAGATTCACAGGTTTGCACGTATGCACGTAGTCTTCCGCTAACTGTATAGATACTTTTTTCATACGCGTATATATTTTTCTTTTTGACCGGGTTAGCGCAAATTGTGATATATATATATGGTAGGTCTGTGGGGGTAGATCGCGCGGCCTTCACGCTCGAATGTCTCCGCAGAGAGTCTCTAATTGCCGACTGCCGCCAGCGCTGATCGTTTCCCCCGCACACACACTCCCACCCCACCCCACACACACATTCAACCCCCCCCCCCCACACACACATACACTCCCACCCAACCCCACACACACTCTGACGTAACCCCCGCACCCTCCCCACCAGCACACACACTCTCCCCCACACACACACACACACACACACACACACACACACACACACACACACACACACACACCCCCACACACACACACTCCCACCCCACCCCCACACACACACTCCCAACCCGCTTGCCGCATTTGTCCGTTAAGCAATTTTACGCGTGTAAAAACCTTTTTGGCATTTTTTAAGTGGCGTTCGCGCGCGAGCCGCGTGGAGAGGAATTGTGAAGCAATATTTTGCGGCGACATCGCTTCATTATGACGCAGTGACTAATTCGCGAAGCTGGCAACCATGGCAACCTCGGCGTGGTCGTCATGGCAACGTGGCAATTACTTACCTGCGGCTAAAATTAATTGAAATTGAAAAGTGACTTAACGCGGGTGACGCAATCGCGGCGGGAAAGCATCCAGCGCCAACAAACTCTTCAGCTTTGGCTAGCTGCTCGTACAAACACAAGCCTGCATCTCCTCTCACATATTAGCAGGCACGCGACACGCGAGCGATATTGACACTGCAATTTTTGGCGCGCGAGCCCCCGCCGCCTTCCGACAGAAAATATACACAAGTTTGATTTTCGCGTATCGAAAGTACACATGGAGCGAGTGCTTCTCTATACCCTGCGACACAGCGAGTGCTTCTCTATACCCTGCGACACAGCGAGTGCGCATGAGGTTGCGTAAGTGCCTCGGCGCAGTAGCGCTGAAGAATGTTCGGTTTATTTAGTTGGGTCAGGTTGGTTTGGTTATATGGTTGGGTCGTTAGTCTGCGAGATTACACCGATGTTTGCGGGCTGCGTCAAAATCGAATTTATCTACGCACACTGCGCGTTTGTCGTGGTTACTATGGTTCAGTGAGCACCCACCGCGTTGGAAAACAATCGATTAGCTGATTGATTGATAGCAATTATTTAATTGGGTAATTGATTGCTCGATCGATTGATCTGTCGATTTATTTATCAACTTAATTAACAATTTATTTTTTTATTTAAAAGTATTAATTTATTCTATCATTCTTCGATTATTTATTTATTTATTTATTCATTTATTTATGTGTTTGTTTGTTTAATTAATTAATTAATTATTTGTTTATTTTATTATTTGTTTGTTTGTTTGTTTATTTATTTATTTATTTATCGTTGAACACTCACTCAATCGATGGCTCGCGTAGCTGACACTCTCCTTCCTCTCTCTACCTCCACAGGTAATCATTACGATGGGCAGAACAGCCAGAAGAAGAAGAAGCGGAAGAAGAAGACGCCGAAGAAGAAGACTAAGGTGTCGCGCATGAGGTTCCTACAGAAGGAGTTTCGTTACTTTGTGCGGCGCATGGTGAAGAGCCAGCCATTCTACTGGATGGTCATCGTACTCGTCTTCATGAACACCAGCTGCGTCGCCGTCGAACACTACGGACAGCCCGCCTGGCTTACGGTGTTCCTGAGTACGTACGCGCGCGCTCCGTGAATCTCGCGCTATACACGCGTCGGTATCTCGCGTGTCATACACGCGTCCGTGAGTACGTACACGCACCCGTGAGTCCGTACACGCGCCCGTGACTACGTACACGCACCCGTGAGTCCGTACGCGCGCCCCGTGAATCTCGCGTCATACGCGGGTCCTGATCTCGCGTGATACATGGCTCTGAATTTTGTGTGATACACACATCGGAATATCGCGCCACACACGCTCTCGTGAATAAGTACACGCGCCCGTGAGCGCCCGTGAGTCCGTACACGCGCTCGTGAGTGCGTACACGCGCTCCTGAACCCGTACACGCGTCCGTGAGTACGTATAGGCGCCCGCGAATCCGTACACGCGCTCGTGGGTGTGTACACGCGCCCGTTAGTACGTACACGCGCTCGTGAGCACGTACACGCGCTTGTGAATCCGTGCACGCGCCCGTGAGCCCGTACACGCGCCCGTGAGTACGTACACGCCCCCGAATTTCGTGTGATACACGCACGAGTGCTGATCGCGCTCGATACACGCGCACGGATCTCGCGTGGCTGCCGCGATATCGCGAGAACGGAGAAGCTTCCACAACCAACCTTAGCAAATAGTCGCCGAATGTAGAGCTGGCAGCGGGGCTGGGAATGTGGCTGCGCATGCGAAGTAGGGTCGGGACTAGTGATTATGGGTAAGGTGGGAGGCAGTGGTGGGTGCTAAGGGTAGCGGTAGAGGTCAGGAGCCGGGAGCTGGGAGAGTTGATGTAGTATGATGTAATGATAGCGGGCTGGTGTCTGGATTGTGGCGGGTGTGGGTTGTGGCAAGGGCTAGAGTGTGGGGATTCTCCTCTCTCTCTCATCTCTCTCTCTTCTCTCTTTTCTTCTCGTCACACACACACACACACACACACCACACACCACACCACACACACACACTGCCTCTCTGCTCTTCTCCCCATCTCTCTCTCTCTCTCTCTCTCTCTCTCTCCTGTCTTTTTCTTCGCTCTTTCGCACTCTCTCCGCTGTCACACACAACACACACACACACACACACACACACACAACACACACACACACACACACCACACCACACACACACACACACACACACCGCGCGCGCCACACCCGCACACACGCACACGCACACAGCGCCACGCACACGCACCACGCACCACGCACAGTGCACACGCACACACACACATACATAT
>NW_014577444.1:77544-92281 GCF_000485595.1 Priapulus caudatus
AGGGTAGCGGTAGAGGTCAGGAGCCGGGAGCTGGGAGAGTTGATGTAGTATGATGTAATGATAGCGGGCTGGTGTCTGGATTGTGGCGGGTGTGGGTTGTGGCAAGGGCTAGAGTGTGGGGATTGATTTTGGCGCGCCTAGAGTGTGGCGGGGGGGGGGTTTGTTGGAACTATGGAGTGTGCGGCTGTGGTTGGAAATAAGGGTGTGATGCTGCCTGTATAGAAGCTATGGAGTGCCGGGCCTGTAGTAAGGACTGGACGTAGGCGCCAGTGAAGCATTTTTGTCCTGTTTAGCCACTCGTACGGCGGAACACCCCTGACGAGCAGAGCACAGCGCACATACGACTGACACGTGAATACCATTTCTGTTCTACAGACGTACGGCGAAATACGTGTTTCTCTCCTGTTCATGGGCGAGATGATTGCTGAAGTAGTACGGGCTAAGGCGTGCGCATCTACTTCCTAGTCAGTCTATTCAACACTTTTTTGATTGGTGTGTGGAGTAAGCCCGTCCGGCCAATAGCGGGCGCTGTGTCGCTACACAACCAATTTGAGGGCCGGACTGACGAAGGGGTATTATTTGCGTGCCTTGTGTGCGCGGCGCGTGTGTTTTGGTGTCTGCTCGCGCGCGCGCGCCCGCGTGCGTGCGTGCTGGTGCGTGCGTGCGTGGCGTGCGTGCTGTGGGTGTGGTGATGTGTGATGAGTGAGTGAGTGAGTGAGTGAGTGCAGTGAGCTGTGGTGAGGGAGTGATGAGAGAGTGAGTGAGTGAGTGAGTGAGGAGTGGGAGGGGAGGAGAGAGGGTGAGTGAGTGAGTGAGTGAGTCTGAGTGAGTGACGTGAGTGAGTGAAAGTGAGTGAGTGACCTAGTGAGTGAGCAGGTGGTGGAGTGACTAGTGGATTACTCAGAGGGGGTGGAACGGAGGGGTATTTTCGGGACGCGGAGTTGGCCCATTTTAATTTACCTGGGAACTGCGGGAAATGTACAGTGATAAATGTTCTGTGATTCGGGAATAAGAAGTCCATATCGGGGACGTGGGAAGACACCTCGGTAAAATTGTCTGCGGATGCTATGGGGAAAATTGTGTCGAGTGTGCGATCGTGAGTGAGTGAGATTTCAATTTCTGCGGCTAATGTTGTATTTTTTTTTTTGTTTGTAGTGTTTTTTTTATTAATTGATCTCGCAGATTAAATAATACTATGTAAATATTAGTATTTATGTAGTGTTTGAAGAAACCATAAACTACTGTGACATTGTCCTTGAAATATGTTGTACTCGTATTAATTTTCTGGCGAACTGCGTGGATTTTGGATTTATTATGTGTTTTACTGTAAATGGGGATGTGTTATGGATGGCGTGTATGTCGTGTGTGTTGTGTTTGCTGGTGGAAAGTGGGAATGTTACCCTCGCGCTGGTTCCCCCCTCTCTACCTCAGTGCTACCAGTTTGCACTGTTCGATACATGTATTCACTATAGGACCAGTTTTAATATTATCTACGAACGTTTGTAGCAACTCAGCTGCAGATATCAACAGTGCTCTTTCTCTACATCCGTGTGTGTGTGAATGGCTGGGGAATTGGCTGGTGTCGCTTTCGCGTGGAGGAAAATTTACCAGCTTGTTTACGCTAGCAGTGGACTGGTTTCACCTGATGCGCCGCAAATGCAAGCATTCAAGCAATTCAGGCAAGGATCTACTGCTAGATTGTAGAACGGCACCCCTTTGTTACCTCCTAAGATAGTGTCGCGTTTTTTACGTTCTAGCGAGACTCTAAAGACAGAATAAGCCCCGATAGAACTTAGAGAAAGTCATATGACACGCATGCGCATATGCAAGATCATGGCGCGTACGGGGTTGCTCAATACGGCTAGTCTCAAAGAATAGCTGCAGGTTATTTTTGATTTCATGTAGTAACAATGGTTATGCGTATGCGTATGTTTATTAGAGGTTTTTGGATACCAGGCAAACTAAACTGCATTTAAATGTTTCTGTCGATGTTTGCACTGTGTTGTTGTTTTCGTCCGGTCGTCGTCGTGGCGGTGTGGTGGTGGTGGTTGTACTTGACGGACCTCAAACAAGCGACATGAGAACCACGATACACAAGATGTCTAAATTTGTCAGGAACATCAACCGTTCGCAGAAAGCCGTCCAGAAAACGCTATGGCACACGAAATCCCAAGTCGCTTCATGCGGCAGATAGTGAAAACAGACTTATTCCACTTCGACGAGACTAAGCGTAGTACCTCTGATTGGTGTGGGTGGGTAGAATTCATATCGGTAGCATGCGAAATACCGCAGCTCATACACCTTTCGCTCAAGAGCTGAGCTGGGACGTTTGGTAGTACACAGCAGATAGTGTTGTTGTTTTGGCGCTGTCGCTGACTAAAGTAGTTATATCTGCAGTGCGAACATGGGAGTTTCGAAGTCGGGTGGTGGTTGTCCATGCGCTCGCGTGGAAGTGCAATGGGGATGGCCGCAGTGGCTTCGAAGAGCATGGATTCTGATTTCGCGAATGGATGAGTGGTGCTTTGATTTACGTACGTCATCGGTGCCGAGATACCAAAGGTGCTCAAACGTTTATCGCAGAGAGCGAGATTACGCACTGGTAAAGTTCATTACTCGGAATCCAAACAGAGAGAATCGAGGAAGAGATCCGCAGCCCTAGCTATGCTGTGTTTCTTCGTACGACACCCATTTTTTATAAAGCCCAGTACTGTGCCCTCTGAGTCCAGGCGGAATTACTCGAGATAGGTTCCGGAGGTTAAGCCTACGTGCCGAATCGTGTGCCTAGCCTAGATACCTGCCGACCAGCGAGTGTCATCGGCAGACCGCTGCAGTCACGTTTGCTGCCTACTTGTGAGTGCGAACTCTGCAACAAGCGACAAAAGAGTTGCTGTAGTGCATGCTGTCGTACACGACCGTTACGGCCACCTGGTGGACCTGCACCGTCATGCGTGCTGCTCGTTGGGACAAGCCTAGCTTGTAGTTTGCAGGCATCAGGTGAGCTACTACGCTCCTCGGTTCGGCATCCGCCATCATTGTTCGAAAGTGTAGCGAGCGAGTGGGTGGTGCTGCCTGCCGCTCGGCCTGGCTGTTGCTGCTACGGGTTTACTTAGTTGGATGAACTCGCGTCGGCTGCTGCACACTTGGGAAGACACTAGGTGGAATGGTGGTACGTACATTCTGTAATAGTAGGGACTACCCTTACTGTGCGCATTGCACATGTTGTTTTTGTTAGACGAGCCTTTGTGGTGTGCTGGTCCCGTGTGCGTCGGGGATCTGATACCGCGCCCTCTTGTTGGCCGCGGTTCGTTATGGCGTTGGCTCTAGCAGAACACTACACACACACACACACACACACACACACACACACACACACACACACACATACTCTCTCTCTCTCTCTCTCTCCCTCTCTCTGTGTCTCTCTCTGTCTGTCTCTGTCTGTCTCTCTATGTCTCTCTTTACTCGGCAATCAACAACGTAGGGTGTGGGTTGACGACACGCGTCATGTGCATGCTGCAGGTACTGGACGTCGCTACGCAACCTCGTCATCTCGCTGCTCAGCTCGATGCGCTCCATCGTCTCTCTACTCTTCCTGCTCTTTCTCTTTATCGTCATCTTCGCTTTGCTGGGAATGCAGCTCTTCGGCGGCGGGTGAGTACAGCAATAGCAGCGGTGTTAGCAGTATAATACATGTAATGTTCGTGTGCCCACTGGGCCAGTGAAGAGATTCCCAGTTTTCACTGGCGGGTGTCGCCGCGTGCAGGCTCTGGCCTCTTGACACCGTTTCCACACTCTATCTCTTTTTGCTGAGTGCGAGAAGCAGTGTGTACCATTTTGCAAGTCGTTGGTATGACACCGTTATTTGGTGTTAGCAGTGACCGGGTTGTAACGATCGTGATGCTTCTGCTTGTATAAACCGCGACCAAAGAAAGTTTAACCGCATCTATATATAGCCGCTCCCTTTGCGCTTTGCTTGTCAGGTTTAGTGTTAGTCGTTACAAGTTCATCGGGTTTTGTTTCGCGCGTTTATTGTTGATTGTGTAAATCACAGCCTATCGGTACTATTTATTGTTGTGAGATGCGTCTGTGGAAGATGTGTCATGTACCAAATTTTGTTTAGTTACGTTTTACCGTAATTAAATAACGTTTTGAAATAGTTATAGTGCAGTATATGATATACACATATAATGATTGTGATAATGGTAGTGGTAGCGGAGGTGGTAATAGTAACAGTACTTTTGTGATTTCGCCACAGTAATGACGATTGCACTATGAATATTCTTCAAAATTAGAATTTTCTAACGAAGATATACATTGGAAGTCATTTCGCGTTGTGCCATTATCTGTAATTCTTAATGTCTACTAATGAGGGTGATTGTAAGTGTATTTGTACATTAACAAATTACATGTATTTTACATAACAACATGAAACGGGCGGTTGAAGATTCTTATGAATAGACCAGACCATATACCCACCTTAAATGGTTTGAATGCTCTTGATGGTATGTGATGTTTATTAGATTCTGTTTAGATTCATTCGTGATGTTGGGCGTTGCAGGTTTAACTTCGATGACGGCAGACCGGCAAGTAACTTCGACACGTTTCCAATCGCTTTGCTCACCGTGTTCCAGGTGTGTGCTTGCGCGCGCGCGCGCGCGTGTGTGTGTGTGTGCGTGTGTGTGCGTGCGTGCCTGCCTGCCTGCGTGCCTGCGTGCGCGTGTGTGTGTACGCGTACGTACGCGCGTGTTCATTGGCGTGTGTGCGGGTGTGTGTGCGCGCGTGTGTATGTATGTACACGTATATATATATATATATCAATATATATCTTGCATATCTATGCAAGTAGGCTATACCTACGTTTACAATCACGGCTACATCCGCGCGTTGGTAATTACGCTGATTGCTGTTGTCTAATTGTTGCTCAAATCTCTGCTACGCGTCATTATTCCTTCATGAACGTGCGATTAGTCGCGTACCGTCTTTGCCCCCCACCCCCGGCCAGTGACAAAGAATGCATGCACCTAAGTGCTATTAACTGTTCCATGTCTCTCTCTTTCTCTTCACACTCTTCACACATGCATGCGCGGTGCTGATCGATCGTTTGTTCTCGCACACACGCGCACAGATATTGACAGGCGAGGATTGGAACCAGGTGATGTACTACGGCATACAATCTCAGGGTGGCATCGACCAGGGCGGCATGTACGCCAGCCTCTACTTCATCGTTCTTGTGCTATTCGGCAACTGTATCCTTTCTGTGCGTGTGCGTGTGTGTGTGTGTGTGTGTGTGTGTGTGTGTGTGTGTGTGTGTGTGTGTGTGTGTGTGTGTCTGTGTGTCCACAGCGCGGCCGCGATGCGCTGGCCGGTCGATATATGCTGGCTACTCGGCTGACCACTAGACGCGCGCAGACGAACGAATTTGCGCAGTTTTTCTGTCAAGCGGCAGGTGGCGCTGTTGTCGATGCGAGTTGAAGCTGACATCGGTGGTGGTGAAGGCGATTGGTGGTGCTGCCATCTTTTGGCGCAAAAACGTTAACGCAGGCGTTAAAAGTCGTTCGAGAGGCAATAATAGAGATGGTACGCCGAGAACGAACGTGGAAACACGCACTCGCGTTCATTCGTATCGCGATAGTCGACAGCTGGAGATGATAGAAAATAACGTGAGCATTTAATCATAAAAGGGGTTGCGTGTCTTCAAGAGCAGAGAGCGCGCCAATCTCTGTTAGAGTGCCATGCGTTTTGTTGTGTTTTTTTTTCCTGAGCGATGGCGCCACCAGACACACTGTTGAACGTGTTCCTCGCCATCGCCGTAGACAACCTCGCCAACGCGCAGGAGCTGACCGCCGCCGAGGAGGAGGCCGCGGAGGAGGAGGAAAAGGTTGCAGCCGAAGCGGCCGCAGCCGCTTTGCTGGTTACTATACACATCATCACCTTTTCTCGCTCTCGCACACTCTCCGTCGGTCTGGGACACGCTCTCTCGTACTAGGGTGCTGCTGTTAGGCACAGCGCCCTCTATAGCATCTTGTCGAAATTAATCTACCCCCACACCGAGTTCCGTGGCCGGATAGGGTCACGAAGTTTCGGTGGGGCCTATTACTTGGTTTGCGATGACCACTCTCGTGGGCCCAGACAATGGCAGGGGCGTATATCTCTGTGTGTCTACGCAAATGGAGTTGTTTGGTGAAAGGTGCTCATTTAAGCGTGTGCTTTCGTGACTTTCCTTAGCGATACGTTATGAATGTCGTGTGCGTGCGTGTGTGAAACAATTCCCCGCTGTTAGCAGCGTTCCCCGCTTGCCAGTCTGCTTCTCAGCCATCTTCAGAAACCAACCCCGAACCGAACCCAACGCTTTGCTAAGGTGGGGATAGGATATCTGTATGATATTTCCACCGAGCGACACCGTACGCGAAACGCAAACATTTCTAGCGATTCACCATCTCTGCTCCATTACTAATTACATTGTTATGTTACTGTAACGGCTACTAGATGGCTCTATCCACGCCTAGCCTCGGCCCGCAAATTATCTCCCATCGCTCCATGTCCACCTGCTGAGTCTAACAGTACTACAAGTGAATGGACGGGAAATTAGTATGTACGTATTATAAGTGAGTCGACTATAACACTAGTCTGACGATGGGCTGAAAGTTATTAGACTGAAATTTTACATAGACCGAAAACGCGGTCCGAAAATCTATAAGTGTGGTGGACTGAAACTAGACGGATGGGTGACTGAAACTTCAGGAGACTGAAATTTTAACCAGACTAAAATCTGGCCTGAGTGTGCTACGAGTTAGTGGTCCGTCCGTACCCTGAAGGTTGTACCAAACTTCATTATATACTGAGGTCTTAACTATATTATACTGAATTACTACGTATACGTGATTAGCATGAGACCAGGGCTCTCGTACTTCGATCATATTTGTCGTCCTAGAATACCTGCTCCAAAAAAAAAGCGCCACGATAAGTGCCGTCTGTCGGGACTTGTGAGCGACCACTTTGGGAATTTCCGTAGGCCCCTACATCGGTTACTCTCCTATAAAGTTCACCACATAGCCACATTTATCTCACAGTCACTACGATGTGTAGTCGGTCTTAGGTATAGGGCGTGTAAAGGTTAGGGTTAGGGTTAGGATTCGACTTTACCCTTCGTTGTATTATTCAGATCTATATATCGTTTTATTTGAGTTTAGGACCTGGGACCAAGCTAAGGTGGTGTCATATCTATGGATGTTTAGTCGGAGTCACGTGAGTGAAGACATTAGCTCATGAGATATGGCTTCATTAACAACGTCAGTCACGGAGATCGGAGCAGTAGTTAGCAGGGTAGTAGTTATCTCAGTAGATCAACAGTTAGCAGGATAGAGCAGCAGTTAGCAGGGTAGAGCAGCAGTGAACAGGGTAGAGCAGCAGCAACTCTAGTGGATCATACGCATTCTCCAATCACCGCCACCCTCGTTCCCTTCCGCGTGATGCTCTCTCTCGCTCTCTGCTGCGTCTGTACACTAATGATGTCACCTGCTGTTTCTTTTCTCTGAATGTTTGCGATCACTGACTGCCCCTCACTGTTGCACGAGTATGTATATATATATATATTCATAGATATATAAACTTTGTCGTTGTGTACGCAGTAAAACCTCTCGCTCGTGATGTGCCCACACTCTCGCCATGTTATACACGCTGCCGTGATTAAACTCATTTACGCATTGTCAATAGAGAGGTTTTAATGCATTATAATATCGGGGTAAATAATAGGCATTATTTACTCCTAATGGTACGTGCATCGACTCTAAAGGTCATTTTTAATCGGATGCATCGCGTCTGTAGGTAGCTTATACGGATAGGCGTATGAAATTTTTAGGTCGTTGTATGCTGAGTAGGCAAACGTAGCTGTGCTAGTCATGTGGCGTGTAGATCAATAGCGAACAGTACTATAGTCGTGTTTCGCCTGCTGCTATGTAGTGTGTGTACACTAGACCGTTGTTGCGCGTCGGCTTGTTCTTTCTCCTCGCCTCGGCAGAAATGTGTAACGCCTGGTGTCGCTAATCAACGCTGTCTAGGTTTGAAATCAATCGCTGTGCAAAAATCGAGAGTAATTTAATACGCGGTTGATGATCGATCTTGGTGCTTATTACTCTGATGGTTATGGGATTAAGCCCTATAGAGGGCGTGGCGGCGGCGTCGATCGCTAGACCGCTCGTCGGCCGAACGCGAGAGTGCGACGACGCACCCAAAGTGAAATAATAACGCGTCCTCTTCTTCTTCTTCTTCCTCCTCCTCCTCCTCCTCCTCCGCCGCATTCCACGCGTTCGCCCCTTCTCCTTACTCTCCAACCCCCACGTGAGAACCCTTCTGCACCTCCCCTCTGCGCGTGTAAATGTATAATATATATATATATATATATAATATACACATATATATATATGTGTGTGTATATACATATATATATATATATCCTATAATATAATTTAGAGGCATCATATGCTATTCACAGACGACAGACGCGCCGCTTCCGCCGAGTAAAAAATGCGGGCGTGAGAGCGACCACCGGAGAGGAGCTTGATGAGTTTAGCATTGATCAGGATCCGACGCGAATAGCGCATGCGCGATAACCCCCTCCCTACCTTCCCACCACTTCCACCCACTCTCACCCCGGTGCGCGTGGCTCGACCCGCGATGCCATTCAACGCGGTAGCAGATAACTCTTACGCGCCGTATGTTGCTGAGGTCGTTCGCGGCAGTCGCGGCGGCAACGGCGGCGGCGAACCGCCTGCCTCCGCGGCCGCACGTAACCGTGGCAAACGGCGCGCGGCGAATCAAATTACGGCATAGGCTCGTAGATGCGTAGCTGGCTTTTGTTGGGTGAATGATTGTCGTCGCCGAAGTCGGCTTTTATAGAAGTTAACTAATCTAGCATGCAGTCCGTCGTTTTCGTAGTAATTAGCATGACGCGAAGTGTG
Organism: Priapulus caudatus; assembly: GCF_000485595.1. NCBI lineage: Eukaryota > Metazoa > Priapulida > Priapulimorpha > Priapulimorphida > Priapulidae > Priapulus > Priapulus caudatus. The sequence goes on from NW_014577444.1 coordinate 86,502, forward strand.
GAGGCGCGCCAAACTAGTAAGAAAGTATATGTGCGGCGCGTGTGTATGACGTGCGTTCGTTCGTATATGCATACATGCGGGCGCCGTAGGTTCGCGTGCGTCGTCCCGTAATATGCTGCATGCGTACATGCGTTCATGCGTGCGTACGTTCGTGCATCCGTGCGTGCTTGCGTACGTACGTTCGTGGCATCGTCGTGCGTGCTTGCGTACGTACGTTCGTGCATCCGTGCGTGCGTGCGTCGTACGTTCGTGCATCCGTGCGTGCTTGCGTGTACGTCGTGCATCCGTGCGTGCTTGCGTACGTACGTTCGATGCATCCGTGGCATGCGTGCCTTGCGTACGTACGTTCGTGCATCCGTGCGTGCTGTGGCGTACGTACGTTCGTGCATCCGTGCGTCTGTGTACGTACGTTCTGCATCCGTTGCGTGCGTGCGTACGTACGTTCGTGCATCCGTGACGTGCTTGCGTACGTCACGTTCGTGGCATCCGTGCGTGCTTGCGTACGTACCTTCAGTGCATCCGTGCCGTGCGTGCGTACGATACGTTTCGTGCATCCGTGCGTGCTTGCGTGCGAACGTTCGTGCATCCGTGCGTGCTTGCGTACGTACGTTTCGTGCATCCGTGCGTGCTTGTGTACGTACGTTCGTGCATCCGCTGCGTGCGTGCGTGCGTGCGCGTGCGTGCGTGCGTGCGGTGCGTGCGTGCGTGTGATGACAAGACGGTAGCTGACGGCGCTGCTTCTGCCTATTGCAGCGAAAGGAGGAGATCAATGAGCGTATAACGCGCGTGAGTTCGGCCTTGCGGACCACCGCAGGTCAACATCTGCCCTCTCCTCACCGCAGAACAACGAGGATAGGAAGGGCACGCGAGGAAGCCACCAACTTCAGCTTGTAAGACGAACGAGAGTCGACTTAAATATCTTCATAGCGTGATTGACAGTCGTAGTCTAGACAGCGGTCAACACAAGACTCTAGACACACGTATCGCGAACGGACGTTCTAAAAGACAATGCGTTATCACGAAAGTACAGCCAAAGTCGATATTTTGGCGCGCACGCTGTCTACACATTGACCTTGCAACAAATATATGCTACTAGAGTGGAGCGTGTAGTTATCTCGATCTAGGTCGATTCGCAGTTCGATGGCGCCTAACTTTTGTGAACTCATTCTTGTCTCTCACTCTCTCGCGGACAGGAGGAGGGGTCTGAGAGTGCTAACTCGGCAGCAGTGCGTGCGGCCCATAAGATTTGAAATGATGCGTAAAACATGCGAGGGAAATTGCGAGGAAGTGAAATTATTATTGCGTGCAATCGATTGATAGCGAGTTAAGTACATTCTGCAATAATAGACACTCACGCGTACGCTGCATTACGAAACACCTGATAGCACCAAACAACGCACACGCGCGCTTCGCAATAACACAGAAAGTAGCTTTCTTTAATAACATAATTTATTATAATAATATTAAAAATAATAATATAATACTTACACTAAATCAGTATATAATTATAATTATGCATGAGAAATAGCATGCATGATATCGTGGTAAATTTTGGCATTTCCTCCATTAAAATAACATGAGCATCTCTCCTTGTTTCAGTGATAAGAAGGACACACGCGTGGAAGGACAACAGAGACAGCCGTTGCCATCTCGATGGAGGAGGAGAAAAAAGAAGCTGAATACGGATAGCGAGCCACATCATGGGATGTAGATCTCTCCGACTCTGGTACGATTCTGCTTCGGCTGTAAGCGTCGGCTGTGTGTTTGTTCTTTTGGATCCATATGTGCAGCCATAGAACCTTCGCAAACTATACTTTGCCTTCGCCATGCAACACGTCGCCACCTATACTGTGGTAACTATTCGCTGTTATGCGGTAAGGTGGTTAGCCTCACGCCAGCGAGATAAACCACCTCTACACAGCTGTCGCTAGACAGTCGGAGAGGAGGGGCGAGGAGGTGGTGCCTTCTTGCTAAAGTGCACAACAATAGCACCGCGGCGTGAGAGTGTCAGTGCTGTGTTTCTCTAAGAGTCGTAAAGAGGGGAGGCTGCAACATCGACAATATCGCGAGGGTGTTTCTGTGTTTCTCTGTGCTGTGTGTGTGTGTGTGTGTGTGTCGTGTGTGTGTGTGTGTGTGTGTGTGTGTTTCGCGTGTGTTGGTATGTGGGCGCGTGTGGTGTGTGTGTGTGTGTGTGTGTGGTGTGTGTGTGTGTGTGTGTGTGTGTGTGTGTGGTGTGTGTGTGCTGTGTGGTGTTGCGTGTGTTGGTATGTGGGGCGGTTGTGTTTGTGATGTGTTTGTGTGTGTGTGTGTGTGTGTGTGTGTGTGTTGTATTTCTGCGTGCGTGCGTGCGCGTGTGTATGTGTACTCAATCGTTGTGAGCCATTACTCGTTTTATACATAATAATAAGCTCGTCGTGGCGACGCGATGATAGCGACAGTTTAGAACGTCGCGTCCGTATAGAGGCGCCGATACACTTCGCCACGTGTCGTTTAAGCACATTTTGCGTTGCATAACGCTGCACTTCTTTAGGCGTCATTCGCATCTGCTTGGAGGAGATTTACGAGGCGCCCTTAGAGGTGAGCGGTGGCAAGTGTGGCGGGCGATGTCGCGCCGTGTCCAATCCTGCGCGCGGTATTGTTAACGGCGCGTTTGACGGATGTCCAGGTACTAGCGGCCGCGACGCGTGCATACGGTGTGAGGACGCTTCCTTGGTGCAGGATGCTTCGTGGTGGAGGATTCTTTGGTGGTGGGGGGGGGCGCTGCATGCTGGGGGTGGGCTAGCATGACGCATACGCGCTCGCTGCAATGGCGTGTGACTCACATCCGGAATTCCGTCAAAATCGCTCCGATGGCGTTTCGTTGATTTTACGCATCATGTTCTTTGTCTTATACTTGTTACGATTGATGCGTCCAATGCTGATGTAGTGGTGTTTGTGTCACAGTGGCCAGCTCCAACACTATCATCATCATCATCGTTACTCATTAGAGGCTTAACCTTCATGAGTCCGGGGAATCCGACCACCCGCCAGTGGTCGCGAATTCACCGTTGAATCTCAAACGTTCTCAGCATCATTGGAGTTGTCCTTTGTCGCATTCCCATACTCGCTTCATTCTCAGCCATCTATCAGGCTGTCGGCCTTCCTTGACCATGGTAAAATTATCCATTCGTACACCAGTGACCAAGCCATTCGATGTAAATCCGCTCTTGATAGACTTTTAGTGATTTGGCTCCCGTTAGTCGGTAGATATCTGCATTGGGTAGATGAATACATAGTCCGTCCCCTGCCGCCCTCTTGTCATCAGATATGGTGTTGGACACATTTTTTGTGTCGAGAGAGGAAAACAGGACGCCAATAACTTGAACTCCGTATGTTAACGATGTTATGTCATCGAGCTTGACCAGAGTTGTAGCTGTTGTGTCATCGTGTTACCATTAAAGACCATCGTCTCTGTCTTTTCGCGACTTACTGATACTGAACACTATACAGGATAGCTCAAATGAAATGCAGCTCATTTAACTCTCACAAAGATATAGAATTAATTGATCTTACCATTAATCCATCCCTCAATCATCCATCCATCCTTCATCCATGTGTACCTACCTTCTCGAGCATTACTCTCTCTCTCTCTCTCGGTAACTGTAACCCAAATTTTTTGAGGCCATATGACCGCTTTCATTGTACACTTTATCCTCCAGTCTCTCTCTGTCTCTCACTCACTCTTTCTCTCTCGCACTCTATTTCTCGGTCCTTCTCGCTCTTTCTTTCTCTCTCTCCTCTCTCTGTCCCTACTATATATACTAGCGGGATACCGCGCGTTACCCGGGAAATGCAGTGCGTTACTCAGTTCGGTGACGCGCTTGGTGAAGGAAAATACCCACGAAAATCTAACTATCTATCTATCCATGCATCACTATCCATACCCCCCCCCATCATCCATGCCATTGCCATGCCATGCTCATGCCATCCTATCTCATTGCACGCATCTATCCCATCCCTCCCATATCCCATATCCATCCCATGACCATCCATGACATCCCATGCATGCCATGCCATGCCATGCCATGCCATGCCATGCTATCCCATCCCATCCCATCCCATCGCGACCGCACGCGATCCCATCCCATCCATCACATTCCATGCCATCGCATGCCATCCCATCTCATCCCAAACAGTAAAAAACAATAAGAAATAAAAAAATAAAAGACAATTAAAAATAAAAAATAAAAATAAAAAGTAAGAAAATTAAAAATAATACATACTAAAGAGTAGGTAAAGGGGGAAAAAGGGAAAATAAGTTTCCCAGCTGCGGACTCGAACCCGGAATCTTGGTGTAGGAGACGGATTGTTCTAGCGATTATGGCACTGCCGCCGTTAAGGGCATACACCATGGATTCACACGTACGTGATGTTTTAATCTGTACGCCACCGCATCTTTTGATGAATAGAATTTTATCAATTTTTACCTTTTTAACTTTTTTTAATTTTCAAAAAAAACCTCCCAGACGTTGCTAATTCTGAAAATATCTTTAGTTTTCCTCTTGGCTGCGGAGTTTCTCTAGTTATGCGAGTACGGACTAATTCGGCTGAACAACTTATATATATATATATATTATATATATAAAGTTGCTCAGCCGAATTAGTCCGTACTAAGGATATATATATATATATTATATATTATATATATACTATATAACTCCCTTCTTTGAATCATTTGTTTTATGCATTGCTATTGGCTGTTTAACGGTGAAGGTAATTAAGGATCAGTAGATGTCGTAGCTATGGCATGGTTTGGTGGCGGTGGCGCGCTAACAACGCGGTTGCACCTTCGTGTCGAGTCGGTAATTTTGAAATAATCACACATATCGATCAACAGCGTAGACAAAACAATAACGTTATAATAAACAAGTGCCTAATAAACGCGCTCAAATATTATGGAACAATTGTTCGCTGCTGCTACTAAAGTAAACACACGTGTCTTGTAACAGACGATGCAGCGAGCATGGGAAGCAAGGACAAGTCCGCAGACGAATCCCATCCAGCGTTCGGTCCGAAACCAATGCTACCGTACACATCATTGTTCATTCTGTCTCCTACCAACCCGTAAGTATATACTGTTATCATCATATCAACGTGCGGCACCTATACACGGCGCGCCCACACATGCACGCACGTCTCCACGCGATTCCCAACGTTGACTGTTGGTTTAACGTTATAGAGAGCGAACGTGTTAACTTGACCTTTGTCACGATGTAAGCTGTTGCGGTAGCGCGGTAGATAACAATGGTCAGGGTTGCGGTATTTACTGGTAAGTAACGGCGGTACAGGGTAAGGAAGCTAGTAAGACCTAGCCATTGTCAACATTCCCTGTAACTAAGCCTGACCGTTGCCTATGGTTACAGGATGGGCGGAGGATAGCGATGCCTATCCGTCGGTCAACTTTAGCCGGTTACTAAGCTTGACCGTTGCTATGGTTAACAGGGTGCGGAGGCTGTGCCACTTCGTCGTCAACCTTCGCTACTTCGACATCTTCATCATGCTGGTGATTCTAGCGAGCAGCGTCGCGCTGGCGCCGAGGATCCCGTCAAGGAGGACTCGCAGCGCACCGTTCTCAACGCTGCTCGATTACGTCTTCACCGGCGTCTTCACCATAGAGATGCTGCTAAAGGTCGGAAATGCTGCGGCGGCATACGTTACATGTTTGTGTGTGGGGGTTATATATATGTGTTGTTGTGTGTGTGTGCGTGTGCCGTTGTGCGTGGTGCGTGCTGCGTTGCGTG
>NW_014577444.1:92306-104040 GCF_000485595.1 Priapulus caudatus
CGAAGCGCTAGCGTGATGGATACGCAGAAATACGCAATTGCGGTGTAGATAAGCTCATAACCGAATGCTGGATAACGTGCCGTCCTCTAGCGAGAGCTTGAAACGTGATAATGGGGTCAGAAGTTACTTGTTCTTGTAAGCGCTGTTGCAAATGTGCCGTGTAATAAAGTCCCGTCCGCGTTGTCAGTTAAATGCAAACAGTCAGTATAGTTGGATTGTATATAGCTTGTTCTGTCGTATTTAAAAAGAACGGGCTTGTTCCAGGCCGCCCAGACTGCCACCGGTCGTCACTTCTGTGGATGGTTTTCGTCATTCTACTCCAGCTACGCGTGTTTAGCACTTGAATTCTGTTCGCGTACACTATATCACTTGTATATATGTCACTTACCACTTACATTACACTTACACTTGTAATAATCACTTACACTTATAATAGAGCGCTGTCATATATTCACAGGCTGGTGAGTATTTCTTCTTCCGCAGGACTTAAATTTCAAAAAGTCGAAATTAAGTATGTTACGTCAGCAGCATAGTCACATCTGACGAAGTGGCAACTTTACAAACGCTGGCTATTCGCCTCCACACATTCAACTTGCCTTTGTCACAATGCCGAATGGTTCGAGTCAGTGATATAAACGTCATCTAACGGCAAGGCCACGTCCGATGGGTTCATTTGCGAACACTGGTGGATATTTCTCCAGTCGCAATGCTTCCAGTGAACGGACTGGGTGGAAAGATCTTCTAGGCAAATCGTAATTGAATAGTAGTCTCTGAGAGAGCACTGGCATTGATATTTAGAGGTTAGGAGTTGTGTGCGTGGGACGTACGTAAATAAGTGTGCCCGTGTGTCGCAATGCGTGTGCGCTGTTGTGTGTATTTTAGATGTATGTGCTGCTGTGCGTTGTATAAATGTTGCATTGGCGTGTGCCATGTCTGTCGTTCGCGTAGCTTGTGTCCGGTGCGTGTGTGTGCTGTGTGTGTGTGCTGTGTGTGCGTGCGTGCGTGCGTGCGTGCGTGCCTGCTTGCGTGCGTGCGTGCGTGCGTGCGTGCGTGTGTGCGTGCGTGCCTTTACGTGAAGACGAGTGTGTGCAGACATATCAATGCCATGCTCCCTCGGAGACAGGCTATTAACCGCACGCATGCTTTCTCTTTTTCGCGTTCCCACAGTTCGCAAACCAACCCGACGAGTACGGTGAAGTGCTGCGCTATTTGAACATGACGTTCACCTGTCTGTTTACGGTCGAGTGTATTCTCAAGATGATAGCTTTCGGCATCAGGGTAAGGGCCACGTCGATGGCACGAAGAGTACGCTGCCAGGGTATAGACTATCAGCCGTTGGACTGCATGTACGGCTAGCTGTCCATTCGCTAACGCGACAGGTCGTCTGAGAGCGGAGGTGGCCCCCTCTGTGTGCCCTCTTCTAGTGCTGCGCGCGCATTTTCGCGCAGCAAATGTATGCTTATCTGCGTGCAACTTTTCCTCACAACGAAATTCTAGTAGGCTGCGTGCAAACCGTCAAGCGAAAACACTTCGTACTAAAAAAATTTTAACGAATCTGCGCCAGTTGTTTTTTGGATAAAAATTCAACAGAGGGAGCCACATCCACCGTCGCCTTCGCGCTGAGCGACAAGCTGGTCAATGCTGGTCCAACGTCTTGCCGTGCAGTTGGGCCTAGCGAGCCGAGCGTTGGTCATTGTTCTCTATGCTCAGCGACTCAGTGACTGGTCACGATGCTGCTGGACTGAGAGCACTGACCAACGGTCGCGCCATTTTTACGCGGCCCTGGTGAGCGCCGTTTCGATTAACGTTGCCTTTCTTTTCTTTCTGCCCCGCCCCGGTCTGCTTGGTGCTTGGCCACCACTGCAGCACAACGATCCCGACCTTACATACCTGCAAATGCTAACCTATATGAATATGGCCTTCACACTGTTGTTCACCATCGAGTGTGCCCTGAAGCTGGCGGCGTTCGGATGCAAGGTCAGTCAGAGACAACATTTTGTCGTCATGGTAACGGGATGCGGGGCGCTAGTGGCCTCTTCTCACACAAAATACTACGTCACTCCTGGAACCAGTGCGTGCACCTTTAACATTTCCGCGTGCAGACGCGTTGCTAGGCGTCCGTATCGCAACTAGACGCGTAAAACTTTCGGGCACTGCGCTAAACGTACGTTGATGTGGTTAAGGTTAAGCGTTTCGAAATATGATTTTAGAACGTGAAGAAATTTCGTCTTGGCAACAAATAAAGCAAAAAGTGCGGTGATATATATATATATAAAGTTGCTCAGCCGAATTAGTCCGTACTTATAGATATATATATATATATATATATATATATATATCCCTTCTTTGAATCATTTTGTTTTATGCATTGCTAATTGGCTGTTTAACGGTGAAGGTAATTAAGGATCAGTAGATGTCGTAGCTATGGCATGGTTTGGTGGCGGTGGCGCGCTACAAACGCGGTTGCACCTTCGTGTCGAGTCGGTAATTTTGAAATAATCACACATATCGATCAACAGCTGTAGACAAACAATAACGTTATATAAACAAGTGCCTAATAAACCGCTCAAATATTATGGAACAATTGTTCGCTGCTGCTACTAAAGTAAACACACGTGTCTTGTTACAGACGATGCAGCGAGCATGGGAAGCAAGGACAAGTCCGCAGACGATCCCATCCAGCCGTTCGGTCCGAAACCAATGCTACCGTACACATCATTGTTCATTCTGTCTCCTACCAACCCGTAAGTATATACTGTTATCATCATATCAACGTGCGGCACCTATACACGCGCGCCCACACATGCACGCACGCTCCCACGCGATTTTCCCAACGTTGACTGTTGTTTAACGTTATAGAGAGCGGAAAGTGTTAACTTGACCTTTGTCAACGATGTAAGCTATTGCGGGTAGCGGTAGATAACAATGGTCAGGGTTGCGGTTATTACCTGGTAAGTAACCGGGTACAGGGTAAGGAAGCTAGTAAGACCTAGCCATTGTCAACATTCCCTGTTACTAAGCCTGACCGTTGCTATGGTTACAGGATGCGGAGGATAGCGATGCCTATCCGTCGTCAACTTTAGCCGTTACTAAGCTTGACCGTTGCTATGGTTACAGGGTGCGGAGGCTGTGCCACTTCGTCGTCAACCTTCGCTACTTCGACATCTTCATCATGCTGGTGATTCTAGCGAGCAGCGTCGCGCTGGCGGCCGAGGATCCCGTCAAGGAGGACTCGCAGCGCAACCACGTTCTCAACCTGCTCGATTACGTCTTCACCGGCGTCTTCACCATAGAGATGCTGCTAAAGGTCGGAAATGCTGCGGGGCCATACGTGTACATGTGTGTGTGTGGGGGGTATATATATGTGTGTGTGTGTGTGTGTGTGTGCGTGTGCGTGTGCGTGTGCGTGTGTGTGCGTGCGTGCACGCACTTTTTGCTTTTATTTGTTGCCACAGACGAAAATTTCTGTACTCACGTTCCTAAAATCAATATTCGAACGCTTAACCTTAAGCCACATCAAGCGTACGTTATAGCGGCAGGTGCCCGAAAGTTTTACACGCGTCTCGTTGAGTGCGATACGGACGCTAGCAACAGCGTCTGCATCGCCGGAAATGTTAAAAGTAGCATGCACGTGGGTTCAGAGTGGACGTAGTATTTTGTGGTGAGAAGAGGGCCACTAGCGCCGCCGCATCCCAGTTACCCAATGGACGAACAAAATTGTTGTCTGCTGACTGAGCCCTTGCATCCCGAAGCGCCCCAGCTTCCAGGGCACACCTTCGATGGTGAAACAACAGTGTGAAGGCACCCTATTCCATATAGGTCTTAGCATTTGGCAGGTATGTAAGAGTCGGGAATGCGTTGTGCTGGCAGGTGACGTGGGCCAAAGCACCAGCAGACAGGGGCGGGCAGAAAAGAAAAGAAAAGAGCAACGTTAATCCGATAACGGCGCGTCACGGCAGAGGCCGCGTAAAAATGGCGGCGACCGTTGGTCAGTGGCTCTCAGTCTAGGCAAGGCATTCGTGACCAGTCACGTGAGTCGCTGAGCATAGAGAACACATGACCAACCGCATCGCTCGTCGCTAAGGCCACTGCATGCGGCAGACGTTGGCGCAGCATTGACACCAGCTTGTCTGCTCAGCGCGAGCAAGGCGACGGTGAGGTGGTGGCTCCCTCTGTTGAATTTTTATCGCCAAAAAACAACTGGCGGCTAGATCTCGTTAAATATTTTGTTAGTAGCGAACGTGTTTTGCTTTGACCGTTCGGCACGCAGCACCTACTGAATTTTTTGTGAGGAAAGTATCACGCTAGATAATGCATAACATTTGCATGCGCGAAAAAATCGCGCGCAGCACTAGATGTACGACCGAGGGCAGCACGAGGGGCTCACCTGCCGGCTGCTCAGAGCGACGGCCTGTCGCGTTAGCGAATGGACAGCTAGCCGTACATGCAGTCAAACAAGCTGATAGTCTATACCCTGGCAGCGTACTGCTATTCGTGCCATCGACGTGGCCCTTACCCTGGGATGCGAAAGTATCATCTTGAGATACATCTCGACCGTAAACAGACAGTGTGAACGCAGTCCATGTTGCAAATTAGCGCTAGCACTTCAACCGTACATCGTCGGGTTGGTTTGCGAACTAGTGCGAACGCGAAAAGAGAAGCAATGCGTGCGTTAATAGCCTGTTCTCCGCGAGGGATGCAATGGCATTGATATGTCTGCACACACTCGTTCTTGCAACGTAAAAGGCACGCACGCACAACACGCACGCCACGCAGGCACGCACGCACGCAAGGCGGCACGCACGCACGCACGCACGGACGCACGCGACGCACACACACACACACACACGGACACACCACACAGCAAGCACGCACGGGCAAATGCACACGCAATGCACATATTATCACGCACAAGCACATCATAGAATACACACACACGCGCACATAAGACGCATGCACACACGCGGGCACCACTTATTTAAAGCCGTGACGTCCCCACCACACAACTCCACCCTCTAATATGCAATGCAGTGCTTCTCCGAGACTACTACAGTTGCAATTAGATTTAGCCTAGAAGGATCTTTGTCCCACGCAGCCAGTCCTTCACAGAAGACATTTCGGCGACTGGAGAAATATGCACCAGTCGCAGAATGATGCTGCTTTTGAACTTTATCATGGACTCGAACCATTCCGGCATTGGTGATACAAAAGGCAGGTTATGTGAAATAGCAGGGCGTTGTAAAGTGCTCTTCTCAGATGTGATATGCTCGTGACTGTAACACTTGAATTCGACTATTTTGAAATTTAATAAAGTGGGAAGAAAAATCCTCACCGGGGCTGTGAAAAATAACAGGATTATATGAGACTATGAGCGCAGAGGGGGTTTGGGTCGGTACAATTACAGATGGTAGTAAGGCTGCACTTTGATAGATTTTTTAGCAAAGAATATATGTCCTAGAATATGGGAAAGAAAATGTGATAAGCAGTGTATAACTCTCGCCAATCATCTGTGTTATCACCACCGAAATAGTATTATACCCTGGCCCTCTTTGCTATCGGGCGCAATATGTGTCTTTGTCAAATTGGAATAAATATTTTTTTTAAGGAACCACAGAGTGCCAATCAATGTGCATACTGGAGTGCTAACTAATTATGTAATATAAATATAGAACATTTGTGGGGTTTATTTTGTTCAAAAGTTTATGGATATAATGACTAAAAAATATGTAAATTTAGTGGAAAAAGGTGGCCGAAATCGCGTTGAACATTCAAAATTCAGCATTGCAGCGTTCATAATTCACCAAATGAAAACTCCCAGAGTAACAATATTTACCCATCAAAAACTTACAAGGACCCACAATGCATGAATATATCATTACTTTTGTAATATGGTGGGTTGTTTGTGGCAGCATAGTCTTAGGCCAAAATTTCAACATAACGCCCCCTAATTTTTGATATTTTTGGGCAACGAAAACATAGATTTTTGAAGCATTTTTAGTTTTAGGTATTAATTTTTTTGTATTAGGCTTAGTATCCCATGGTAGGTATGTAATCATCAGGTACATTATATTTCAGCAATAGCATGCTTTGATATGACTAAAAATATGTTAAATTTATAGTTGAAAAAGTGGCCGAAATCGCTTTGACTTCCAATTCACATTGCACCGGTTCTGTTCGATATTTCAGCAAGATGGGCTGCAACTGGGCCAGTTGTGTTTTTCTGGAAAGATGTAACAACGCGAGAAGGTATGTGCACAGTTGTGTGGCCAATGAAGCATTGCATGAGACTGAGCATCGGAAGGCAATTCATCTCCATGGGTTGAGAAAAAACAAACCAGAAGAAATAGCAACAAGCGACATAACATCCTGTGTCAGAAGACGGAGTGAGTGAATTTGGTCGAAGAGAACCATTTTGTGACAACAAGAAATTTGGGACAGTGCTCTCTGGCAAACCGCGCAAAATACACGGAGTTAGTCAGCCTACCGTGGGATACGAAATTCTTGAGACTATGCTTCGCATTAAAAACGGAGAAACTCTTAGGCCTTTTGATGTCTTATGTGGAGCATAGTGAAAACGTCTTTGCTTGCGCCTGCTGCGTGGCTGGCTCAAGAAAGGAAAATTGGGTCTTGCATCTCTTTGGCTAACCGCAGCAACATGAATGCTCGCTGAGTTTTGGCACCATACAGACAGGATTTAACTATGCTAACGTACCTAGCCAGTCGTATTATGCTGAGAGACCAATCTGGCAGCAATCATCCCAGGCTGTGTAACCAGCTTTCTGAGTGGTTCTGTTCTCTGTTCAAGCTATCCTGTCACAATGACATTTGGACGCATTTTCGTTAACCAAACGACTGAAGTCACTGTGAAGCAAGGACCAGCATCAGACTCCAGGAGGCACAACAATAGGTTTAGTCTAAAATCAGGAGCAGTCAAGCACTAATTGACATACCTGGCAGAACACAGGTAGTGCCTTTCTTGCTCAGATGAGGGAAGATGGTACATGAAGATGGATCAATATGTTCCAATCAATGCTGATCTGCACAAAGACGACGTGTGAGGAAAGGGTTGAGGATGCTGTTTTCGAACAATCGTACATCTGGCTGAAAGGCTGTGTAAATCCATTTGAAGAAGCCCACGAACTTATCAGTAATCCTCGGACCGCAAAAAAAAGGCCTCAAGATTATCTGCTCAGGATTTGAAGATGGCCAAGAGACATTGAGAGTTAAATGCTACACGACTTCAAAGCTGAGAGACTCGAGACGGCCCACGGCACCAAACGCTATTCATGATGCATGAATAATGAAACAAACTGAAGAACCTTATCAGCAATTTAATGCAAGAAGAAAAGTCCAGATGAGTGGGGCAGATCCGTCGATGATGCTTCAGAGTGACAGAGCATTGTTTGGTGCGCATCAATTGTGATGGCAAAGCAGACGAAAATCTGCAAATACTTGATTTAACTATTCATCGCTCTTGCTGCTATTACCATGGGCACTGGCAACAGGCCCAGAAGTCTTTACTGTAAAACCAACAAGGCTGCTCTGCTAGTTATCTAGCAAGAAGAATGCCGCCACAGCTGAACAAACTTCCCTGATCATTCTGGCAAACAATAATAGATGGATATAGCATAATGCAGAAGGTGAAGGGGATCAAGCTCAACTTTTGAGGAAAATTCCCAGTTTTGTTTTGTGTCATTGGCACTGAAATGATGACAGCACCTAGTGACAGGAGTCGAAATCGTCTTTCGACACGCTACAATAGATACATACCATCAAGAACTGTGAAAGGCTCGCCAAGAGGAGATGGAAGCTTGGCCCTGATAGCCTTCAAAGAACATTACAGCATGCGTGCAAAATTGTAAGCAATGGAGAAGCTGTCTTTGCCCATGTTTGGAATAAAGTCTAGCCTTCATTTTCATTTCTGGTGAGCGAAATGGAGAAACGCAGATTACACCCAAGCGTCTGAGATGGAAAGGTGCTAATTTGTCATCACTGGAAAAACAAGTTTGTTTAGCAAAATCACCACGGAAGGCACCACCAAGAGAGGTGACTTGAGCTTCAAGTACAGCACGAGAAAGCAGATGGTTGACTCTTACTTTCACGCTGCTGCATGCTGCACAGACCTGGATATCCAGCCAGTTGTAATCAGCGTCCGATGACACCGAAGTATTCATGTCATTGGGTTGGCGTTTCATACTCAAATTCAATCAGCATTGGTTCCCGAAATGTGCCAAGGCTAAAGATCGGAAACAAATCATTACATTACCAAAATTGGGCAGCTTTCAGTGGGCGCAGATGTCTTGTCATGGACTTATAGGATGCATGCTTACACAGGTTGCAACACTGTCAGCAACCTTTGCAGGCAAAGGATAAATAGGAGCGCTTAAAAATGCTTAGGTCTAGCAAAGAGGTCGGAAGAAACGTTCACCAGAGTTGGGACAAGAATGGAATTGGCCGAATGAGGCTTATGATAAGCTGGAGAATGATCACATGCGCTCCTATAGTGCATGCCAGGTCTGGTAAGCAAAGAATTAATAGCCATTTGATACCAATCTATTCTGGTGCGATAGAAGGGGAGAATTGGAGAGCCACCGAATTGCCATCCATGCCAATGACTGCTTCGCAGAAAACACGTACAGCGAGCCAATTTACCAGGCAGCCAATTTGAAACGGAAGGCTTTCAGAGGCACCCATGACGCCCAGACCGCAGTTGGAAAGGGGATGGGAAAATGGGATGAATCAGGAATGAAAGCAACTTTGGGCTGTGGACCTGGATGAGTGGGAACAAGCAAGCCCTCAGGCTCTTCTGATTTGTTGGCACTGTAGATTGTTCCAAGAGCTGGGCAAGCTACCAAAATTGTGTCTGGCATTGGTCCAGTGGACTGGAATGTACAGACAATGGTGTTATAACTTGGCTGCTCTGCGGACAATGCAGCCATTGTCCTGACGGTCAGACGAAACGATCAGCCTTGGACCGGAAGATGATTCATCTGACGAGGAGCAAGAATACGGATTCGTATGAGCAAAATATGCGTGCATCCTAAAAGGACACTTTCCGTGATGTTTTTCAGACGTAACATTAGCTTAGTATGTGTTTAATTCAATGCTGTAATCTGTGTCAATTGTGGTGTTAAAAATAACTGGGTAATAACATGTATAATATAACAAAGCGTGTTAAAATTGATCTGGGTATAATAACAATGTATAATATAAGCGAAGGCGTATTTATCGGGGAGAATCATTTAATGATAACATAATTATGATAAAGGCCTAGTGTGGAGGCAATTTTGCATGTATTGGTGGAAATATAAAATGTAACGCTGATGTACATACCTACCATGGGATACACTAATACCAAAAATTAATACCTAAAACCTATAAATGTTCAAAATCTAAAGTTTGTTCGCAAATATCATAAAAATTAGGGGTATGGTTGAACTTTGCCAAGCATATGTGCCACAAACCAACCACCATATTACAAAGTAATGATATATTCAATGCAAGTGGTCCTTGTGAAGTTTTTGATGGGTAATATGTTACTCTGGAGTTTTCCATTTTGAATTATTGACAGAAAACGTGCAATGTGAAATTTTTGAAGTCAAAGCGATTTCTGCCCACTTTTCACTAAAGTCAACATAATTTTTGGTCATTAATATCAAAATTTGACAAATACCGCCACAAATGATTTTATATTGGCTAATTACTATATTAGTTGGCATCCAGTAGTGGCAATATTGGCACTACGTATCCTTACAAAAATATTTATTTCAATATTACCAAATATCAACATAATTTGGCAAGCCGAAGAGGGGATAAATAGCTAATTTTCGAGTGATAACACAGAGATGGGCCGCGAGAGGTTATACACTGCTATCACATTTTTTTTCATAATCTAGGGGATCTATATCTTTGCTAAAATGCCAAGCAATGAGCAATTACTCCATCTGTATGGTACGAACCGGGTCAATTTGGGGGGGTCTGGCCTCATTAGCCTAATAGCAAGTGTTATAGTGTACGGACAAATTACAGTGCAAACCCACCGCGTGTAAATGCGAAAACATCACAGCGAGTACATACGAAGTGGCAATCTGGCGTGAACAACCACGTCTTTGTAAATAACAAACAAGCTTTAACAAATCGGCTGACACTATACTGGCTTCTTGCATTTAATTGACAAGCCGCGACGGCTTTTTTTCCCAAGCTACATTTGCAACAGCGCTTAAAGGAACCAAGGTAACTTTTGACCCCTCATTAACGTTTAGCCTCGCTAGAGACGACAGCGTTTCCAAGCATCGTTTGAGTTATCTAACACCGGCATTGCGTAATTTCTCTATCTATCTCCACGCCTAAGCGCTTCGATTTCTGCCTTTCCACGCCTACCTTCATGCATAAGAATGATTGTGTTGAGATTGAGGATGAAGAACGGCCATGATGAACACTCGAAGACGGCGAGAAGACGACCAGCTTCCAAGATGGCGGTAGCGGAGACGAGCTCATTGTCTGCGGCATGTAGCCGAGCCCAGCGGCTTTGCGTTAGATGGTGCGACAGTCCTATACACTGCATTCTAGCAAGGTACGGGCAAGTGGAGCGCGTGTTGTGTTGTTGTTGTTTGGTTATTGTGTGCTTGTGTGTGCTGCTGTGTGTGTATGTGTGTGTGTGTGAATGCGTGTGCGCGGGCAGGCAGCCGGATGACACCCGCTTCGGTCCACATCATCTTTATACGGAGACGTTGAGGCGGCATGCCAACGGGCTCTGCTTCAATAGTGTCGTTACAGCTAGGGTTTGGGTGTAACCGGGGTATGGCATGCACGTAAACAACTTCACATGTTTGGTCTCTCAGTGGCAAGATAGATGTAGTTAGTTCTGGCTAAGCATGGTAGTGAACGTCATATGAGGGGCTTCGGGTTTCCTGGCAAGGATGTATTTTAATAAACTTTCCCAGTTTAGTCTCCCACGAGTGGCAAGGTTAGATGTAGGTCCTGCTAAGGTGCCAAGCGAGACAAGAAGTATCTAGCTTGCAAGTAAGGCAGTGAAAGAGGAGCAACACCGTAGCTCATCAGCTTTGGGTCTACAAATAAGTCACTGGTTAAGAATGAGAATAGGGGTAAGTTTATGTATACGTGCCTAGCTATTTGCGGAGTTATCACGCCAGCCCCCCCCCCCCCCCCCCCCCCGCCCCCCCCCCCCCACCACCCCCCCCCCCCCCCCCCCCCCCCCCCCCCCCCCCCCCCCCGCGCCCCCCCCCCCCCCGCCCCCCCCCACCCCGCCCCGCCCCCCCCCCCCCCCCCCCCCCCTCCGCACATACGCAATCGCACCTCTACACCGTTAGTCCGTAAGCCCATACACGCTAACCACACGGTGAACAAGGGTTATCTCGCTTTCTCGCCGCTCATCGCTCGTTTCCATTCTGTAAAACTCGTCCTTTGCCCCGACTCACTGGCGTCTATATCCGCTCCTCCTCCCATCAACTCCTTTTGCTCCTGCTCGCTGGAATGTGATGATAATGCAAGCAACGAAGATGTTTCACAAAGAAGAAAGGGAAATACGATGAGAAGCACCGATAATAGAAAAGGCCATCTCCATCTGGGCGGAAATAGCCGCTGCGGACGCCTTGTCCACCGGCTGCAGTGGCAGTCCCATGGAGTTCTGCAGAAGGACATCTCTGGACGACGAGGGGAAGATCTCCTGCTCCAAAACACTATGGTAGATAATCGCTGTCCAATATCCCGCACG
>NW_014577444.1:104065-107782 GCF_000485595.1 Priapulus caudatus
AATCTACTTCGCACTCGGCCGCCATCCATAATCCACAAACCCAGGCCCCATTATGTAGCTGCAGGGCAGGACAGACAAATCACAATGCAGAACTTTGGCGAGCGTTAGTGGCTGAAAGGTTACCGTTCGGAAACTAGCGCAGGCATGCCCTTTAATAGGACTGCCAAAAAATGTCGAAAATCAAGATTTAAAGTATTCTCGCGTCTATTTTTTTCAGAGAAGTCTAATTTAACGATCACTTCATCCAGGTTTGATTTATAACATGTTATTGCGTTTAAGTAAAATAATGATGATTCTTTTCTTAATCGGCTCTTTCCTTTCTACCCTCCCTTTATTGTTCTCTCATCCCTCTCTCTCTCACTTTCGTTCTCTCGCCCTTATCTCTCTACCCCTCTTTCTCGCTCTCTCGCCCTCTCCCCGTGCGCGCACACACACACAGTCACAATATATATATATAAATATATATAATAAAAGTATTATGCGCGTGTACTTCATTCACTTGATACATGTATGTATACTATTATATCAATGCATAATTCGAGCACTGACATTTTACCGGAAGTCGCTTTCACTGCTTCATTCTCGGTGGCCTACTCGCCAAGCACGATTCACGAGAACACGATTATTTCCACACGCCTGCATGAGTAAAGATCCCGAGCACTCGTTATGTCACAGTCTCTCTATCTCACTTACTATACACTATGTTCGGTAGAGTTGAAGTTTGAATAAGTTCATGATAACGAGACACTCGGATGTTAAACGTGATGCAGTTCCAGGATGTGGGTGGTGGCGCTGTACGTTATGTTTGCATACATCGATTCATTCATTCATCGAATCGTTCATTAGATTCCGCTTATTCTGTTTTCCATTTTGCAATACAACCCGACTTATTTCGAGGTTTGGCATTTACAATATTTTACGAGTTTACCTGCATGCTTGTTTAATAATTGTGCTCATAACATTTATATTTCCGCTGTCATTCAACCTCGATTTTTTTCGACGAGTACTATCGTTTCTCCTTTCAGTGCTTGGTTTACAGCAAACCACTAGTAGGACACAAACTAATATTCCTCATTATATACCTGATTGACTGCTTGTCATCTAGCAAAGCAGATACGAGTCTTTTCCGATGTCACTCAACGTATACACGTTGCAATAAAGGCGCCGCCTATGTCTTCAGACTCTCCCCGCCCTTCACTGACCGTCTCCCAATAACCCACCCTGTGTGACCGTGGCAGGACTGTACATCTGACGTCAATTGCGGCAACGACCCCCCTCCCCCAGCCCCCAATTTTTCTTTCTTTCCAATGCTCCTCTTCCATTTCCTACCGCCATTCTGACTCGACAGACGTTCCTCGAACCTCGCTCGCGCTTTAACGCAGTTGTGCTCGTTGTATACTATCGTATAGTCCGTTCTCTGCCAACGTTAATTCTTTTTTTTGTGTGAGCGCGTGCGTGCGTGCGTACGAGAGTGCGTGTGTGCGCGCGTGTGTGTTTATGCTTGCCCTTTCTCGTACGCGTAGCGCTACTATTGGGTATATAATAGCAATATTAATCGCACGAAGCAGCACGCCCCGGTCACCGCTCGGCGTTTCATCGGGTAACAAGAGAACATGCTTATTAAAGATGGCGTAACGAGCGCGGTAACGAGAACGTTTTTTACTACAAAAGCGGAACTTGTTGCGATGAAATGCCAGGTGCTGGCCGACATGCTACCACTGCAATTTTACAATGCACGGATACGGGAATGAGTATCGTGGTGGGGATGAGAGGGATTCGGGGAAAAGAGCGCACAATTTTCTGCCTCGCCGGGTTCAAGTACGCCGATTCGGTGGGCCGCCCCGGCGAAAAATGAACATTGTTTCGCTCCCCCCCCCCGGTTCACAGCGCCTGCTTCATAGGTGGCTGCTGTTCGCGGTTATTGCTATGGCAACGCGATTGTTAACGCGTAGATTCAGTTATTAACTGTGCGAGCCTCTAATGGTGTGTAAATGGTTATGAATATTTCTGCACTCTATTCATAGGTAAATCGTAAATTGTGATGGTTGTAATTATCGTTTAGCATTTTATATCTTTCTTCGACTTTATCTTTTTCCAGTGCATCCGTGCGTGCGTGCGTACGTACGTTCGTGCATCCGTGCGTGCTTGCGTGCGTACGTTCGTGCATCCGTGCGTGCTTGCGTACGTACGTTCGTGCATCCGTGCGTGCTTGTGTACGTACGTTCGTGCATCCGTGCGTGCGTGCGTGCGTGCGTGCGTGCGTGCGTGCGTGCGTGCGTGCGTGCGTGCGTGTGATGACAAGACGGTAGCTGACGGCGGTGCTTCTGCCTATTGCAGCGAAAGGAGGAGATCAATGAGCGTATAGCCGGTGAGTTCGGCCTTGCCGGACCACCGCAGGTCAACATCTGCCCTCCCTCACCGCAGAACAACGAGGATAGGAAGGGCACGGGAGGAAGCACCAACTTCAGCTTGTAAGAACGAACGAGAGTCGACTTATATCTTCATAGCGTGATTGACAGTCGTAGTCTAGACAGCGGTCAACACAGACTCTAGACAACCGTAATCGCGAACGGACGTTCTAAAAGACAATGGTTATCAACGAAGTACAGCAAAGTCGATATTTTGGCGCGCACGCTGGTCTACATTGACCTTGCAACAATATATATGCTACTAGAGTGGAGGTGTAGTTATCTCGATCTAGGTCGATTCGCAGTTCGATGCGCCTAACTTTTTGAACTCATTCTTGGTCTCTCACTCTCTCGGAGGGCAGGAGGAGGGGGTCGAGAGTGCTAACTCGGCAGCAGTGCGTGCGGCCCATCGATTGAAATGATGCGTAAAACATGCGAGGGAAATTGCGAGGAAGTGAAATTATTATTGCGTGCAATCGATTGATAGCGAGTTAAGTAATTCTGCAATAATAGACACTCACGCGTACCTTGCATTACGAAACACCTGATAGCACCAAACAACGCACACGCGCGCTTCGCAATAACACAGAAAGTAGCTTTCTTTAATAACATAATTTATTATAATAATATTAAAATAATAAATATAATTACACTAAAATAGTATATAATTTATATTAGTGCATGAGAATAGCATGCATGATATCGTGGGTAAATTTTGGCATTTCCTCCATTAAAATAACATGAGCATCTCTCCCTTGTTTCAGTGATAAGAAGGACAACGCGTGGAAGGACAACAGAGACAAGCCCGTTGCCATCTCGATGGAGGAGGAGAAAAAGAAGCTGAATACGGATAGCGAGCCACATAGGGATGTAGATCTCTCCGACTCTGGTACGATTCTGCTTCGGTTGTAAGCGTCGGCTGTGTGTTTGTTCTTTTGGATCCATATGTGCAGCATAGAACCTTCGCAACTATACTTTGCCTTCGCCATGCAACACGTCGCCACCTATACTGTGGGTAACTATTCGCTGTTATGCGGGTAAGGTGGTTAGCCTCACGCCAGCGAGATAAACCCACCTCTACAGCAAGTGTCGGCTAGACAGTCGGGAGGAGGAGGGGGAGGAGGTGGTGCCTTCTTGCTAAAATGCACAACAATAGCACCCGGCGTGAGAGTGTCAGTGCTGTGTTTCCTCTAAGAGCGTAATGAGGGGAGGCTGCAACATCGCACATATCGCGAGTGTGTTTCTGTGTTTCTCTCTCTGTGTGTGTGTGTGTGTGTGTGTGTGTGTGTGTGTGTGTGTGTGTGTGTGT
>NW_014577444.1:107792-110808 GCF_000485595.1 Priapulus caudatus
GTGTGTCGTGTGTGTGTCGTGTGTGTGTGTGTGTGTGTGTGTGTGTAGTGTGTGTGTGTGTCGTGTGTGTGTGTGTGTGTGTGTGTGTGTGTGTGTGTGTGTGTGTGTGTGTGTGTGTGTGTGTGTGTGTGTGTGTTTGCGTGTGTTGGTATGTGGGGCGTGTGTGTTTGTGTGTGTTTGTGTGTGTGTGTGTGTGTGTGTGTGTGTATTTCTGCGTGCGTGCGTGCGCGTGTGTATGGTGTACTCAATCGTTGTGAGCCATTACTCGTTTTATACATAATAATAAGCTCGTCGTGGCGACGCGATGATAGCGACAGTAGAACGTCGCGTCCCGTATAGAGGCGCCGCTTACACTTCGCCACGTGTCGTTTAAGCACATTTTCGTTGCATAACGCTGCACTTCTTTAGGCGTCATTCGCATCTGCTTGGAGGAGATTTACGAGCGCCATCTAGAGGTGAGCGGTGGCAAAGGTGGCGGGGCGATGTCCGCCGTGTCCAATCCTGCGCGCGGTATTGTTAACCGCGCGTTTGACGGATGTCCAGGTACTAGCGGCCGCACGCGCGTGCATACGGTGGTGGAGGACGCTTCCTTGGTGCAGGATGCTTCGGTGGTGGAGGATTCTTTGGTGGTGGGGGGGGGGGCGCTGCATGCTGGGGGTGGGCTAGCATGACGCATACCGCTCGCTGCAATGGCGTGTGACGTCACATCCGGAATTCCGTCAAAATCGCTCCGATGGCGTTTCGTTGATTTTACGCATCATGTTCTTTGTCTTATATTGTTACGATTGATGCGTCCAATGCTGATGTAGTGGTGCTTGTGTCACGGTGGCCAGCTCCAACACTATCATCATCATCATCGTTACTCATTAGAGGCTTAACCTCATGAGTCCGGGGAATCCGACCACCCGCAGTGGTCGCGAATTCACCGTTTGAATCTCAAACGTTCTCGCATCATTGGAGTTGTCCTTTGTCCATTCCCAATACTCGCTCCATTCTCAGCCATCTATCAGGCTGTCGGCACTTCCCTTGACATGGTAAAATTATCCATTCGTACACAGTGACCAAGCCATTCGATGTAAATCCGCTCTTGATAGACTTTTAGTGATTTGGCTCCCGTTAGTCGGTAGATATCTGCATTGGGGTAGATAAATACATAGTCCCAGTCCCCTGCCGCCCTCTTGTCATCAGATATGGTGTTGGACACATTTTTTGTGTCGAGAGAGGAAAACAGGACGCCAATATACTTGAACTCCGTAGTGTTAACGATGTTATGGTCATCGAGCTTGACCAGAGTTGTAGCTGTTGTGTCATCGGTGTTACCATTAAAGACCATCGTCTCTGTCTTCTTGCGACTTACTGATACTGAACACTATACAGGATAGCTCAAAATGAAATGCAGCTCATTTAACTCTCAACAAAGATATAGATACGTTGATTCTACCATTAATCCATCCCTCAATCATCCATCCATCCTTCATCCATGTGTACCTACCTTCTCGAGCATTACTCTCTCTCTCTCTCTCTCGGTAACTGTAACCACAAATTTTTTGAGCCATATGACGCTTTCATTGTACACTTTATCCTCCAGTCTCTCTCTGTCTCTCACTCACTCTTTCTCTCTCGCACTCTATTTCTCGGTCTCTCTCGCTCTTTCTTTCTCTCTCTCTCTCTCTGTCCCTATATATATACTAGCGGGATACCCGGCGTTACCCGGGGAAATCAGTGGCGTTACTCAGTTGGTGACCGCTTGGTTGAAAGGAAAATACCCACGAAAATCTAACTATCTATCTATCCATGCATCCATCTATCCATCCATCCATCCATCCCATTCCATGCCATGCCATGCCATCCTATCTCATTGCACCGCATCCTATCCCATCCCATCCCATATCCCATATCCCATCCCATGCCATCCCATGACATCCCATGCCATGCCATGCCATGCCATGCCATGCCATGCCATGCTATCCCATCCCATCCCATCCCATCGCACCGCACCGCATCCCATCCCATCCCATCCCATTCCATGCCATCGCATGCCATCCCATCTCATCCCAAACAGTAAAAAACAATAAGAAATAAAAAAATAAAAGACATTAAAAATAAAAAATAAAAATAAAAAAGTAAGAAATTAAAAATAATACATACTAAAGAGGTAGGTAAAGGGGGGAAAAAGGGAAAATAAGTTTCCCAGCTGGGACTCGAACCCGGAATCTTGGTGTAGGAGACGGATGTTCTAGCGATTATGGCACTGCGCCGTTAAGGGCATACACCATGGATTCACACGTACGTGATGTTTTAATCTGTACGCACCGCCATCTTTTGATGAATAGAATTTTTATCAATTTTTACCTTTTTAACTTTTTTTAATTTTTCAAAAAAAAACCTCCCAGACGTGCTAATTCTGAAAATATCTTTAGTTTTCCTCTTGGCTGCGGAGTTCTCTAGTTATGCGACCTCCCTACCTCCCACCCACTTCCACCCACTCTCACCCCGGTGCGCGTGGCTCGACCCGCGATGCCATTAAACGCGTTAGCAGATAACTCTTACGCGCCGTATGTTCTGAGGTCGTTTCGCGGCAGGCGGCGGCGGCAACGGCGGCGGCGGACCGCCTGCCTCCGCGGGCCGCACGTAACCGTGGCAACGCGCGGCGGCGAATCAAATTACGGCATAGGCTCTAGAGTGCGTAGCTGGCTTTTGTTGGGTGAATGATTGTCGTCGCCGAAGTCGGCTTTTAGAAGTTAACTAATCTAGCATGCAGTCCGTCGTTTTCGAGTAATTAGCATGACGCGAAGTGTGGAGGCGCGCAAACTAGTAAAGAATGTATATGTGCGTGCGTGTGTATGACGTGCGTTCGTTCGTATATGCATACATGCGGGCGCGTAGGTTTGCGTGCGTCCGTCCGTATATGCGTGCATGCGTACATGCGTTCATGCGTGCGTACGTTCGTGCATCCGTGCGTGCTTGCGTACG
Source organism: Priapulus caudatus (assembly GCF_000485595.1). Classification (NCBI taxonomy): domain Eukaryota; kingdom Metazoa; phylum Priapulida; class Priapulimorpha; order Priapulimorphida; family Priapulidae; genus Priapulus; species Priapulus caudatus. The sequence continues at coordinate 110,766 of NW_014577444.1, forward strand.
TACGTTCGTGCATCCGTGCGTGCTTGCGTACGTACGTTCGTGC
>NW_014577444.1:110833-135833 GCF_000485595.1 Priapulus caudatus
GAGAGAACGAAAGTGAGAGAGAGAGGGATGAGAGAACAATAAAGGGAGGGTAGAAAGGAAAGAGCCGATAGAAAAGAATCATCATTATTTTACTTAAACGAATAACATTTAATTGAATGAAACCTGGATAAGTGAATTGGTTAAATTAGACTTCTCTGAAAAAAATAGACGCGAGATATTTAATCTTGATTTTCGACATTTTTTGCAGTCCTTTAAAAGGGCATGCTGCGCTATTCGACGGGTAACCTTTCAGCCACTGAACGCTCGCAAGTCTGCATTGTGATTTGTCTGTCCTGCACTGCAGCTACATATGGGGCCGGTTGTGGATTATGCATGGGCGAGTGCGAGTAGATATTGCTGAGGTGAGAACGTTGGCTTTTTGCTCTAGATCATCGACCTGGGAGTGATCCTACATCCGGGCTCCTACTGCAGAGACCCCTGGAATCTCCTGGACGCGCTCGTCGTCATCTGTGCCTTAGTGGCTTTCTACTTTGGGTGCGTAATATATGCAACGATGAGTGTGCGTGCGTGAGTGCGTGCGTGCGTGTTGGCGTGCGTGCGTGTTGGCGTGCGTGGTGCGTGTCTAGGTGCGTTCGTGCGCGTGTCTGTGTGCGCGCGTGCGTACGTATACGTGTATATCTGCGTGCGTGTGTACGTGCATGTGCGTTATACCGTGTGATGTACGTCTGTTTTCGACCGTTCACAGGCAATCTCAAACAGGTAGTGCAGGTAGAAATCTCAACACCATCAAGTCGCTGAGAGTACTGAGGGTGTTACGACCACTTAAAACTATCAAGAGGGTGCCAAAACTAAAGGTATGCTGCTCATCGACCAGCTCACACGACTCCTCTGCAAGCCATCTGTGCGAGTTACGATATTACACGCGTTTACGTTTGTTATTTCACACAAAAATAGTTATTTCTTTGAGAATCAACAGGTCTGACAAACCGTACTGCAGACATTGTTCACAGACGTCGAAATCCCGACTTGTGGACAGTTTTCCTAAATATTTAACAAACCCTTTCACTGTTCTATCTGGGATCGTTCGTGACGTTCCGTGAACGTTGCCGACATTTCACCGCTACGAACTGCTACACTTCCCGACCGTATACCAACGCTACCGGAACGTTGTAGGCGTTTCCCGAAGGAACTACTCTGATTTCGCTCCGCTCTTCTGCTTTCAGTCTGTGTTCGACTGTGTGATCAACTCGCTGAAGAACGTGCTGAACATCCTCATCGTCTACCTGCTGTTCCAGTTTATCTTCGCCGTCATTGCCGTGCAGCTGTTCAGCGGAAAGTTCTGGTATTGCACCGACCTCAGCAAGAACATCGAAGAGGAATGCCAGTAAGTTTCAGACTCAACCACAACCGTAGATAAGATCCCACAACAGTACATCGACAAATCGATAGGGAACTGAACCCATAGGGGACAAGAATAGTTAGATGTATGGACAACAGGGCCCTGTTGCAGAATGAAAGGCCACACGGACAGAGCTGCTACTGCCTTGGCACACCACTCGAGAACAGCTAGGCTTTTTCTCTCGGACCTGCAATGACGCACAGACAAACGAACGAACAAACGCACACACACACACACGCGCGCGCGCGCACACACACACACACACCACACGCTTATGCCGCGCCACGTAACGCAAACGGACAACGTCATGGCACGCAACGCACACTGACAGCACAGCAAACACGCCACACGCACACGCACGCACGCCACGCACAGAGCACACGCAAAGACGCAGACACAACACACACACACACACACACACACACACACACACACACACACACACACACACACACACATTTATCAGCCATTTACATTCTTTGTCTATGTGCTAGGGGAGAGTACTTTGAGTTCGTCGACGAAAAGAAACCGCCAAAGACGGCCAAGCGCGAGTGGAAGAGGCAGGACTTTCACTACGACAATGTTGCCGAAGCCATGCTCACACTGTTCACGGTGCAGACGGGCGAAGGCTGGCCAAAGTACGTCTACATCTACATAAATGGCGCCAGTATCTATGTACACTGCTATTGGGGGTCACTGGTGTTCATGTGTACAGCTGTTGGGGCACCGATGTTCACCGTTATAGCTATAGGGGGTGCCACTGATTACGTCACACATCGTACATAAATATCTGTGATTTTTGCTGCTGAAGTTGGCTACATGTGTATAGTATAAAATAACACTGTAGGCCTATTACTAAAAGCTAATCATTAATTAATAATCTATAATAATGTAATAGTGCATTCTTTAATCCTACAGTTATATCTAATGACCATAAGGTGAAGACTGGGCACCCGCTTGATGTAACCTTTGCCTCCCTCTCGCAGAGTGCTGCAGAACTCCATGGATGCCACGCAGGTGGACAAGGGTCCGCAGCCGGGCTATCGGATGGAGATGGCCTTCTTCTATATCGTCTTCTTCATCGTATTTCCCTTCTTCTTTGTAAACATCTTCGTTGCCTTGATTATCATCACCTTCCAGGAGCAGGGAGAAAAGGAGTTGATGGGAGGAGAGCTGGATAAGAACCAAGTGAGTCGGGGAAAGGACGAGTTTACAGAATGGAAACGAGGCGATGAGGGAGAAAGGGATAACCCTTGTTCACCGTGTGGTTAGGTGTATGGGTTAGACCTACGGGTAGAGGTGCGATTGCGGTAGGGGGACGTGTAACTCCGCATAATAGTAGCACTAATACTAAACTTACCCCTATTCTCATTCTTAACCATGACTTATGTTAGACCCCAAAGCGAAGCTAGGTGTTGGTCCTCTTTCACTGCCTTACTGAAGCTAGATACTCTCGTCTCGTGGCACCTTAGCAGACCTACATCTAACCTTGCACCGTGAGACAAACTGGGAGTTATTAAATACATCCTTGCCAGAAACCCGAAGCTATATACGTTCACACCATCTTAGCAGACTAACTACATCTATCTTGCACTGAGAGACAAACATGAAGTTGTTACGTGCATCCATACCCGTACACCCAACCCTAGCTGTAACGACACTATGAAGCAGAGCCCGTGCATGGCTCAACGTCTCCGTATAAAGATTGATGGACCCGAGCGGGTGCATCGTGCGCGCGCACACGCACACACACACACACACACACACACACACACACACACACACACACAATAACAACAACAACAACAACAACACGCCGCTCCACTTGCCGACTTGCAGAAGCAGTGTATAGACTTCGCCATCAACGCGAAGCCGCTGGCGCGCTACATGCCGCAGGACAAGAGCTCGATCCGCTACCGCATCTGGAAGCTGGTCGTCTCGTCGGTCTTCGAGTGGTTCATCATGGTTCTCATCTCACTCAACACAATCATTCTTATGATGAAGGTAGGCGTGGAAAGGAGAATCGAAGCGCTAGCGAGATGGATAGAGAAATACGAATGCGGTGTTAGATAACTCATAACCGAATGCTGGAAACGTGCGTCTCTAGCGAGAGCTAAACGTTAATGAGGGTCAAAGTTACTTGTTCCTTTAGCGCTGTTGCAAATGTGCTTGTAAAAAAGCCGTCGCGTTGTCAATTAAATGCAAAGCAGTATAGTTCGGATTTGTAAAGCTTGTTTGTTATTTACAAAAGAACGGGTTGTTCACGCAGATGCACTCGTACTCTGTGATGTTTTCGCATTTACACGCGGTGTTTGCACTGTAATTGTCCGCACACTATATAACCTGTTAATTTTTCACAGCGGTGAGTATTTTTCTTCCCACTTTTAAATTTCAAAAAGTCGAATAAGTGTTACGTCACAGCATATCACATCTGAGAAGAGCACTTTACAACGCTGCTATTTCACATAACTGCCTTTGTTCACAATGCCGAATGGTTCGAGTCATGATAAAGTTCAAAGCAAGCACGATTCTGCGACTGGTGATATTTCTCCAGTCGCAATGTATTCCGTGAAGGACTGGCGTGGAAAGATCTTCTAGGCAAATCGTAATTGAATAGTAGTCTCGGAGAGGCACTGCATTGATATTAGAGGTGGAGTTGTGTGCGTGGGCGTCACGGTAAATAAGTGTGCCGCGTGTGTGCATGCGTGTGCGCGTGTGTGTGTATTTATGTATGTGCTTGTGCGTGTATATGTGCATTGGCGTGTGCATTTGCGTGCGTGCTTGTGTGTGTGTGTGTGTGTGTGTGTGTAGTCCCGGTGTCGTGTGTGCGTGCGCTGCGTGCCGTCTGCGTGCCTGTCCGTTGCCGTGCGGTGCGTGCTGGCGGCGGTGTGCTGTGCGTGCCTTTACTGAAACGAGTGTTGGTGCAGACATATCAATGCCTACCTGCTCCCTCCGGGACAGGCTATGTTAAACCGCAACCATCGCTTTCCTTTTTTCGCGTTTCCCCCACAGTTCCGCAAACCAACCAGCGATCGTAGTACGGTGAAGTGCTCGCTGCTATTTGAACATGACTTCACACTGTCCTGTTACGTCGAGTGTATTCTCAACATGATAGCTTTCGAGATCATCAGGTAAGGGCCCGTGAGTGCACGAAGAGTACGCTGCCCAGGTATAGACTACAGCCTTGTCGGACTGCTATGTACGCTAGCTGTCCATTCGCTAACGCGACAGCGTCGTCTGAGAGCGGAGGTGCCCCCTCTGTGTGCCCTCTTCTAGTGCCTGCGCGCGCATTCTTCGCGCAGCAAATGTATGCTTATCTGCGTGCAACTTTTGCCTCACAAAGAATTCTAGTAGCTGCGTGCAAACCGTCAAGCAAAAACACTTTCGTACTAACAAAATTTAGACGATCAGCGCCAGTTTTTTTGGATAAAATATTCAACAGAGGGACCACACACCGTCGCCTTCGCGCTAGCGACAAGCTGGGTCAATGCTGTCCAACGTCTTGCCGTGCAGTTGCGCCTAGCGAGCCCAGCGTTGGTCATTGTTCTCTATGCTCAGCGACTCAGTGACTGGTGCACGAATGCTTCTGGACTGAGAGCACTGACCAACGCGTCGCGCCATTTTTACGCGGCCCTGCGTGAGCGCCGTTTCGATTAACGTTGCTTCTTTCTTTTTTTTTTCTTCCCGCCCCGGGCTGCTTGTGTGCTTTGGCCACCACTGCAGCACAACGATCCCGACCTTACATACCTTCAAATGCTAAACCTATATGAATATGGCCTTCACCACTGTTGTTCACCAATCGAGTGTGCCCTGAAGCTGGCGGCGTTCGGATGCAAGCGTCAGTCAGAGACAAACATTTTGTCGTCATGGTAAGGGATGCGGGGCGCTAGTGCGCCTCTTCTCACACAAAATACTACGTCACTCCTGGAACCAGTGCGTTCACCTTTAACATTCCGCGTGCAGACGCGTTGCTAGGCGTCCGTATCGCAACTAGACGCCGTAAACTTTCGGGCACTGCCGCTAAAACGTACGCTGATGCTGGTTAAGGTTAAGGCGTTCGAAATATGATTTTAGAACGTTGAAGAAATTTCGTCTTGGCAACAAATAAAGCAAAAATGCGGTGATATATATATATATATAAATATATATAATAAAAGTACTTATGCGCGTTACTTTCTATCACTTGATACATTTATGTATACTACTATATCAATGCATAATTCGAGCACTGACATTTTACGGAAGTCGCTTTCACTGCTTCATTCTCCGGTGGCCTACTCGCCAAGCACGTATTCACGAGAACACGATTATTTCCACACGCCTGCATTGAGTAAAGATCCCGAGCACTCCTTATGTCACAGTTTCTCTATCTCACTTACTATACACTATGTGTCGTAGAGTTGAAGTTTGAATAAGTTCATGATAACGAGACACTCGGATGATTAAACGTCGATGCAGTTCCAGGATGTGGTGTGTGGCGCTGTAAGTTATGTTTGCATACATCGATTCATTCATTCATACGCGAATCGTTCAATAGATTCCGCCTATTCTGTTTCCATTTTGCAATACAACCCGACTTATTTCGAGGTTTGGCATTTACAATATTTTTACGAGTTTACCTGCATGCTTGTTTAATAATTGTGCTCATAACATTTATATTTCCGCTGTCATTCAACCTCGATTTTTTTCGACGAAGTACTATCGTTTCTCCTTTCAGCTGCCTGGTGGTTTACAGCAAACCACTAGTAGGACACAAACTAATATTCCTCATTATATACCTGATTGATCGCTTGTCATCTAGCAAAGCAGGATGCGAGTCTTTTCCGATGTCCACTCAACGTATACACGTTGCAATAAAGGCGCCGCCTATGTCTTCGACTCTCCCCGCCCCTTCACTGACCGTCTCCCAATAACCCACCCTGTGTGACCGTGGCAGCGACTGTACATTTCTACGTCAATTGCGGCAACGACCCCCCCCCCAGCCCCCAATTTTTCTTTCTTTTCCAATGCTCCTCTTCCTTTCCTACCGCATTTCTGCTCGACAGACGTTCCTCGAACCTCGCTCGCCGCTTTAACGCAGTTGTGCTCGTTGTAATACTATCGTATAGTCCGTTCTCTGCCAACGTTAATTCTTTTTTTTGTTCTGTGAGCGCCGTGCGTGCGTGCGTACGAGATGTGCGAGTGCCGTTTCGTGCCGCGCGTGTGTGTTATGCTTGCCCTTTCTCGTACGCGTAGCGCTACTATTGGATTATAATAGCATATTAATCGCACGCAAGCAGCACGCCCCGGTCACCGCTCGGCGTTTCATCGTCGTAACAAGAGAACATGCTTATTAAAAAGATGGCGTAACGAGCGCCGGTAACCGAGAACGCTTTTTTACTATCAAAAGCGAACTTGTTGCGATTGAACAGCCAGTGCTGGCCGACATCGCTACCACTGCAATATTACAATGCACGGATACGGAATGAGTATCGTCGCCGTGCGGCATGGAGCAGCGATGTGCCGCGGGGGTGAGGTGGAAAAGAGCACAATTTTCTAGCCTCGCCCGGGTTCAAGCTACGCCGTATCGCGGTGCGGCCGTCCCCTCGTGTCTGCGAAAATATAACATTGTTATCGCTCCGCCCCGTCGGCCACCCCCTCGCCGCGTTCACAGCGCCTGCCTTCATAGGTAGCTGCTGTTCGCGGTATCATTCGGATTATGGCCAAACGCCGATGTCTTAATGACGTAGATTCGTTACTTAACTGTTGCGAGCCTCTTAATGGTGTGGCTAAATGTCTATGCAATATTTCTGCACGTCTCTATGTCTATTCGTATTGGTGAATCGCTTCTAAAATTGATGGGATTGTTAATAGTATTCGTGTTAGCATTTATACTCTTCTTCGACTTTTATCTTTTTCCGAATTTTGATCTTCTCCCTCTCTCCTCATCTTCCCCTCTCTCGTCTCTCTCTTCTCTCTCTCTCTCTCTCTTCTCTCTCTACTCTCTCTCCTCTCGTCTCTCCCTCTCTCGCCGCTCGCTCTCTCTCCGCTCTTCTCGCTCTCTCTCTCTCTTTCTCTCTCTCTCTTTCTCTGACTATCTACATTTGTGTTCTTCTCTCGTACCATGGTGTGTTCTCATGATTTCCGTACCCTTTTAGAATTACTTCAAGGACACTTGGAACACGTTCGACTTCATCACAGTCGTAGGCAGCATCGCGGACGTCCTGCTGTCTGAAGTAAAGGTATGCACCCTACTATCCCTCAGGGCATATCAGCCGACTAAGCGCCGACCGTCTAGCTGATGTCGCGTGCAATTACAACTATTCTTCGTGGTTAATATACCTCTAATTTTAGTGCTGGAAGCATCGGTACAAAGTTCCGTCGAGAGAAAAATCTCCGCTATATGTCAGGTGTTATTGTTGTCTACTATCCGCTTTCAACACTATAGTAACCCCCACCCGCGCGTATTGCTTCCCGCTTCCTCTTCCGTCTTTTCCCACCCTCACCTACCGCATCCCACACTTTCGGATTTTTCCCGTCACCGACACGATTTATTTGCATTCTGTCGCGGTACCACGGGTGTTCACGTTGTTGCATATCGGTAAAGACTCAGCAACATGAGATACCGCTGCCGGTTTTTTCTGGCAGCCGAATGAAGGCAACCATTTGCTGCTGCATCTGGCGACACCTGGCGGTCGAAATTGGAATATGCGGAACGGCATAATTTATTTCCGAGGTTTTTTTCTACACGCGTATTCCCGCATTTTATATATCCTTGCTCGCTTTTTAAAGTGCTCGCTGACTTATCATTCGATTATATATCCACGGCTAAATTCCACCAAAATCTCAGCTTGGTACACGTATTGTATGCGTGTTGCATCTATTACTACTGTCTATTTATCTATTTACGCTGACGAGGGTGAAAAATAATGAATTCAACGCGTTTTTATTATACATTATTCTTCGTATTAAAATCAATGCGAAACGAGTCAATGCGATCCAGTGAAAAGGGAGATTTAATCGGTAAAATGTTCAAATCAAACTGCTTATTTTCTAGGCTATGGTTACGACACCTTTGCACACTTATTTTTCGTAGGAATAGCCTTATAGCGCTGTAGATAAGTTGTAGTCTAGATCTGCTTGCGATCTCTTTGGCTTGTTCGCTTAATGCTCGGAGCTGATTTTCCGGAATGCGTCGGCAGGGTGATCGAAGGTTGTCACGTGGGACGTAGATGCACTTGCACGCCCTCTATATCAACCACGCTGCCGACTATTTCCGAAATCGCACTGAACTTTCTCTGCTGCGCTTGCTGCTGTCGCTGCGCCTGACTTAGTTACGTTCTCGGACTGGCCGTTTTCGTCTCACCTGCCAGAGGCCTGACCGACTCTCGTTCCCCGATCGGGCGTCTTTGCTATACGCTTGTGTTTAATTTCTTCCTGTGCGTGCAGACGCGTCTGGAAGTCACGTGCTACATCGCGGTGATGTCACCGCGCGCAGCCGAAGTGGCTTCCACGCGACCGACTACGGCATTTTTGTTCTGGTCCTCTGTAGCTCAGCAATGCATGAGTTCATCTCCCCCCCTTTCTCTCTCTCTCTCTCTCTCTCTCTCTCTCTTTTTTTTTTAAATCTCTTTTTCTTCTCTTTCTCTCTCTCTCTCTCCCTCTCTTTCTCTCTCTATTTATTGTGTAGTCCTGTTGTTTAGTGTGATTATGATCTGTGTCCAGATCGTGAGTGTACTGTGCCATATTCTTATGCTGTAAATGCTGCGATGACTGTGACTCTTGCATTGTGTGTATGTACATATATGTATGGACAATATTTAATAGTTGTAGACACCTGTAGAAACGTTTTCATGGATTTCTGGTCATGGAAACATGACCGAAGCGAAACGCTTCGCGTCCATTTATTCTGAAATCATTTTCGCTTTCTTTCGCTCTTTCTTATCCTTCCTCTCTCATTCGCTTACCCCCTATCTCTCTTGCTCTCTCTTGCTCTCTCTTTCGCGCGCGCTCTCTCTCTCTCTCTCTCTCTCTCTCCCCATTTTTATCTATCTGATTATCTACCGCTTTCTGTCTCTAGAAGTGACTTCTTCGTATACTATATATACTCCTTTTCTTTTATAGGACACTTTACTTGCAACGTCTATGGTAAATTTTGAACCTTTATGACACCAGAAATTTTATTATCCACATCACGAAACGAGACACGAATGGCACGGCATGACTCACTTTAAACACATACAAGCACCAGTGACAGAATGACAAGCGTAATGTGGATTCTATGACTACATACTACTTCAATGCTAAAACACACACGCGCTCGCCCACACGCGCGCGCACGCACACACGCGTTGACACATACGCGCACACACATGCGCGCACATACAAGCATATAGACCTGCATGTCATGGAAAAGCGTCTATTTGCAACATGTGCGCAGGACCTGTGTTTTATTGCATTCTCTCTGCATGCATAGGCCTCCACGTTTAAAATCACCGAATCCAACAATCGCCAGATGACCGCAGTTCGCAACGGACAGTGCCATCTATCGGGCCGCGCGGGAACGACTTGGGGATTGTTGAATTGTCTGATTTTCACAGTGGCGCCTGACGACACGATTTCCGCGTGGCGGTGTGATCGAGTAGCATGGTCGTTTATTTCGTGCTGCTGTCGTTGTGTGTCCCCGGCCTATGCGCTCGTACGGCGACGGCGTGGGAGGAGTGAGTGTGATATCTCTGCGTGTTGTTGTGTGTGTGACTCATATGTTGCTACTTTCTCTTGTTTCTCATGATGGCTCTATAGAGGCTCTTGGCAGGTGGAGATTTGGGCAAAGCCGCACAGGTGAGACCTTTCTGGCTTGTTCCCGCCAAAAAGCAAAAAAAAAACATGCTCGTTTCACAGCAACGGACAAAAACATCTGCAATTCGGGGGCGGGTCGCTTCCGGTATGGCTCGGTTGATGAAGCGTAGCTCATCTAGTCCATACCGATCCCGCTAGGTTCCGCTGGTCTGTTGAACGCCGATCTCTCGGAACGATCGTTATTCTGAGGGATAAGGTTTACCGCATTTAAGACATCAGCGTTCGCGGACTAGTTGTTCTTGTAGGGCCCGCCATTGCAGCTGTTCGAATTCACTCGTACGATCGACCGACGCGTGGGCATATGTGACTAGCAGAAACATTCGTGATATTGTCGCAGCCGCGCCAGAAACTGCCAGTGGAGAAGTGCGCTCGGCCCGCAGCATGTAGATATAGCAACACGCTAATCTGTGCTCTTTCTCGTGCGAGTTGTCAAATATCACGCATGTGCCCGACGAGGTTTCTGCAAGTCACATAGCTGCGAGGTCCCATACGGTGCGATTGCTGTGAAATCGAGCTATAAATAGAGTTTCATGGATTAAATCTTGCCCAACAGTATTTGTTTATACGAAAACGACCGAACGATTTTGTTCTGAGTCTGCTTCTCGCGTTCTATCGTCGCTGCTGGCAACGTTCCATGTGTGACGTCATTAAATTCTTCGCCCATGTATATATGTATGTGGTCTGTCCAGCACCGTCGATCGCGTGGTGAGAACGTGCCAACAGACGTTTTTTTCAAATCGAACCGGACCGTCCGGTTCGGTTTGAAAGCTGCGAGCAACAGCGGAATTTTGCAAAATCAGTTGCGGTACCGCCACCTAGGGTGTGTGAAAGCAAGAGTGGTTGAAAAGGAAATGAAGCGAGAGAGCGAGAAAGCGAAAGAGTGAGTGCGGGCTGGCGTGTGTGCGTGCGTGTGCGTGCGTGTGCGTGCGTGCGTGTGTGCGTGCGTGTGTGTGAAGGTGACGAGGATACCTCCATCGACCCAGGTATTTTCATGGTTTTTAACCCAGCTTGTCCATTGCGAGCGGAACGGGGGGAGGGGGGGCAGAAAGAAAAGTCTGAGCGGGGATGCACCCGTGCTCGATTCGGCCGTGTGTCTTCATGCGAATGCCAAAGAGGTCTGGAAGTGTGAAACTCTCACTGTAACAGGCGTGCGGAGGTCCGCGCAGACACACATGCGCCCGAGGTTATCGATGATTTCTTTCACGGCACACGTTAATTATTATGATTGTCTCACTCTGCACGGCGGTAGAGCCCCGGTGAAATTCTGCAACCGGGGATGCTGCCTGATCCGCACTCACTCACACACGGGTCACGTATTTCTTGCATCTTGGCGGATTTGGGCATGCCCAGCACACACACACGCAATTACAAACACACACACACACGTAATTTCAAACACACACATGCACGCACACACACACACACACACACACACACACACACACACACACAAGCGCACACACACCTTCACATACACCCTCACGCACACGCACATTCACACACACTCACTCGTGCGAGAAGGACCACACACGTCATCTATCGTCGTCGGCGGCATCGTCGTCGTCTTCGTCGTCGTCTAACCATCCGTCTATCTTCACACGAATTCATCAATGTACCGAATAGAACGCTGTCTACGGAACAAAAACGAAAAAGTTAAAATTCTACCTTGACGTACTTTACTTTACGTGTACCTCGCGCCGTTACCGTTGCTCGATGTACATTATTGCCGTTATAATGATTAAGAAACGGAACATGTGCCGTATAAGGCCGCTGCGTGTGGTGTCTACTTGAGTTTTCCGTTCGATGCGTACTTCTGTACAAACCCACAGAATTTGACTCCCGTGTCTGCAGCGGCAACGGATAACAGCGTCGGTCTAAAAACCATGAAAATGTAGGCGTTACGCGTGCATTTACATAGTGGATACGTGCGAGTTAAGGCAGCTACCACGCGTGCGCCTGTGTCCGATAATGTTAACTCCATCGATTGAGGCAATCTCGCGCCGGAGTGGAAGCGTTACGGTGCTCGTTCGAATTAAACCAATTTGTAGCGAAAACGAAATCAGCGCGCATGCTTAATTATCCCATAAGGAGCGCGAGCGTGAGCGCATAGCAGTATCACTTTGCTTGCAGAACGTATAGAGACAGTAGATTGGCTTCTTTGAATTGCCTGCCTTCTGCTGACGAGGCTTATACGTGCATCTACGGCGATCGTATAGATTAAAGAAGCGAATAAACGAAATTATTAATAGTCTGTATTTTTAGTCGACGTCTGCATACACTCGCGATCTCGCGCGCCAACGAGTTAAACACATCTGTCTGGGCAAGATTACTTGATGCCGGCGCCCCCTATCGCCCCGCCCTCGCGGACATGTGGACACGCCTCTCGCCACGTCTCCGCCCCGCCTCCGCCGCCATGTTGCTGACATCTGCAATAATGTTCTCATGTCGGTCGTCCGTCGGACCGTGGCTGCTTGTTTCAGAACAACATCATCAACATCGGCTTTCTGCGGCTGTTCCGGGCGGCGCGCCTCATCAAGCTACTGCGGCAGGGCTACACGATACGCATCCTCCTCTGGACCTTCATACAGTCTTTCAAAGTACAGTTGCTCCTCGATCTTCGCACTGCACGCGGCCGGGAGCCGCCGTGTGGCGCTAGTGTCGCTCAACAGCAATTTAATTATGCGGTCTAGATCGATTTTTTTGTTATTTTTTATTAATTAGATTGCTATCTATTACTAGTAGTAATTAACTGAGCATAAAAAACGTGTGATCATCAAACATTCGTTGCCGATGTCTTTGATAATTAGTATCACTTTTTATCTATTCGGGAAGATAGTGATATCTTGTCGGGGTAGGAGACGAGGCAGATCGTTGGAATGATCAAAAACCACTAGTATGTTTGGTAAATCGAAGCATAAACTAACGGTGAACCCAAAAGAGACTGATTAAGGAGATTGATAGAAACGCGAGTAAGTCTTTGAGGAGGTGACAGCGTTGTCGGTAACAGCGATGATACTATATAGCTAATATCTCAAATGCTGTTTTTTTCTTTTATTTCAGGCTCTGCCATATGTCTGCCTCCTAATCGTTATGCTATTCTTCATATATGCAATTATTGGAATGCAGGTAATGAAATCGACGCATTCACCTATTTCGTGCTGATTAATTCTCTCATTTGCTCGTCACACCTTCGTCATCTTGCATAAATGACTCTAATCGACTATCGCCAAACGCTAATATTAATTTAACTACGGTGATATTGTCTACACTACTGCGATCGTATGAAACTGCAATGTCGGTAAGAATTTGCATAGAAATAGTGATTGTAAGGTACTCTGTTAATCATCACGTAAAACTAATTAAGTTAATGTTTGCTAGTTTTCGTTTTTCGATATGCCTAACTGAGCTAATGGAACGGAGGAAATATCTCCTTCACTGTGCTTTGACTAATAGGTCAGAATGCTGGCCCCTCTAAGTTACTCCTACGCTACTAATATATCTATTAACATATCTATACACTATCTCATAGATATGTGTACGTATTGTAGGTATATTTTTGAAGATTAACCTATAATTCCCAATTTAGTTTAATACTTTTATATAATTCCTAACCGTGACTCGGCATGAAATTCGCGTCGGTTTGCGCCTGCAGATATAACTGTCGCATTGTCGCTACATCGCTCTACACTGTGTGCAACTAACTCCTTGCGCGTTTGCACCGTAAACATATCTATATAGTATCGTGTGCACGATCGTATAGATAACGTCAGGAGTGAATAATAATAGATTATTTTCTATTATTATTTACTCCTGATAACGTTTATGTGCGCAGCGTTCCTGTGGGCCTAACCGGAACGTGCTATCATCCATTAATTACTCTTGCTCACATCGGCCGATGTCAGCGCGGATTCCCTCGAGTTCACGAAAGAAAAAACACGCAGACGATTCCTTGCAAAAGCTCCCCACGGGAGACGTCGACGCAGCAAGCGAATTATCTAATGAGGAATTTGCGGCCTTTTCGCTTTTTAATTTCTTGCTTATTTTCACGGCACGGGTCTTTTTTTGCTCCTATCTCTGCCGAGTATGGTAGATGTTTTTTTCTTATTCGCGAGAAGTTTTCGAATGCCACATGCCGCCGAACGCGACGCGCGTCTTCTGCCGGATCACATTTAGTTCTGACTAAAGTCTGTTGACTAAAGGTCGGCGCATATGCGTTACACGTCGAAATGATTTCACGCCTACCAAAGTAGCATATCAGTTTCTTAATAGAAGAGGCTTGCCTAAAATAATTGTTCCTAACGGGTTCAATTGAATTATTAACCGGCTAAATGGTTCACATAGCGCATGTATTTCGAGAGTCGAATAAGACGTCTCCCGTCAGGCTTACAAATTTGTGGGCAGGGCCTATAAATCAGCACATTCACCTGTTTGATATCTAGGCCTATGTGTTTATCTATCGACCTCGTTCGGGGGAGCATCCGTGTATGGCGGCCCGAGTTAACACCTGCATCACAGATCATGTCTGTTTTTTCCACGTTTTATCGTTACTAAAGGTATTTGGCAATATTCAACTAAATCCCGATTCGGCTATCAATCGACACAACCATTTTCAAGACTTCATTTCGGGTCTGTTGGTATTGTTTAGGTGAGTTATCGCGCGGGAAGAAACTGCCATTGGCTCTGCCCGCGGGCGGCCACGTGCACCAACCTTCCTGAATCGTTCCTATCGGTTTTTTTGTCGAACCGCGACCAAGTTCGAAAGAAATCCCGAAGCGGAAAGACTCGGGAAGGTGGCGCCCTGCGGCTGGCAGAGTGCCTAGCATTTGTGATGTGTCCGTGGTGCCCTCTGTTGGTGTTATGTGGTAGTCTGGTATCGACGAATACCCCGCACGGCGCAGAGGGCGTTCGCTACGTTCTCTACGGTTTATCGTCATGGTGACACGCGAGCATTTCCGGTCCCGCTCGGCTGTGTGAATTAATTAAATCAATTAATTAATTAATTAAGCAGCTCGATTGCTGCTAATGTGCGTAACGAATCTTGGCTCGCCTGTGCAGTCTGGGGCTTTCGTCGATCAGTGTGATCAAGCGCGTATTAAGAAGGTATAATAATGATACGCTCTTAATACCTTCTTAATACGCTCTTGGTGTGATCCTAGTCGTGTGGGCTTTACGTCCTAGGGCGGGCCGGGTGATCCGCGCGTGAGGTCGCACGCAGCACCACCCTGCCGTCATTCGTCTCGTAGTCACCGTTCGCACTAACGTGTTTTGTTCCTCTCCTCACTCTAATCCAGGTTTTTGGCAATATAAATTTGGATCCGGAAACTGCAATAAATCGACATAATAACTTCCGAAACTTTATCTACGGGCTGTTGTTGCTGTTCAGGCAAGTTGTGCAAGCTACTCTACGCAGCAGCCGCTGCTACTGCTGCTTTTTTAGCACTTACCGCTCTCGCTTCTTCTTCGCTCTCTGCCTCTCTAAGTGCCGATATATGTTTTACGCTACGTTTCTTCTCGACGAATGTGTCAATCTTCACCGGTTGCTCGCTTTTCACGACTCTCTCCGCATCGCATACGTTTTCAACTTCACCGAACTTGTACTTTTGCTGTCGCCAGTGCGACTCACTCGGTGTATATGCTTTACTTGCGGATTGCTAAACACGTTTACTTTTGTCAGCCACTTCTCTTTGCTTTTTTTGTAAACAACAATAAATCGCGTTCTGTCGAAGGTGTCGCCTGTATACGCTTTCTTTCTTTTCTCTCTCTCTCTACTCTACTCTCTCTCCTCTTTCTCTTTACTTCTCTTATCTTTACCTACTCTCTTTACTCATACGATCGCTCCCTCTATTTACTAATCTCTTTAGCCCGCTTCTCACTACTCCCCCCCTCTCGCCTCCCATCTTCTCTCCATCACACACACCTTTCTTTCTCACACTATCTCTATACTATGCATATCTCTTCTCTCTTCTCTCTCATATCGCCCTATCTCTCCTCAGCTCCGCTCGCTCGCTCTTAATTTATCTCCGTATCTTGCCGCCTCTCACTCTTACCCCCTCTAACGCTCCCCACTCTCTCTTATCTCATCTCTCTCTTTCACACACCACACACACACACACACACACACACACACACACACACACACACACACCACACACTCTCTCTTCCCCCCCTCTCTCTCTCTCTATCTCTCTATCGCTATCTCTCTCTCTCTCTCTCTCTCTCTCTCTCTCTCTCGCCATCTCTCTCCATCTCTCTCGGAGAGCTACTGCACTGCAACCTATGAATGTTTTTTTTTACCTTCGCGGGCTTCAACTCTCGATAGCATCCTAGCGATCTATTGTTTTTCTGAACTTATGCATGCTGCAACCAGCTGTTAAAACTATCACTACATGTGCTGATATGCTCGCATTTTCTCTTTTTCCGATTATGTATTTATGGTATCAATGGAACTAAGTATATTTAAATATATTATATATGTATACTATATATACTATTATTATATATACTTAATTCCATAGTTAAACGTAAGGTAAAAATTGTTCGATTGTAACGATTGTTTTTATGATTCCGGTTAAAGTAATCAGGTTCAAATATGGAACCATTATTGGACGCAATAATGTAATCGCATATCATAATCATTAAATTTTTAGAGCAACGGAATTTTTATACGATGTCGCATATAATAGCATATGACACTTCGGGTTTAATCGTCGCGGCTGTTTAAAGATAAAAACATCTCAGCGCATAACTCGAACTGTTTAGCAGAAGTTTCCTGCTATAGTAAGATAACCGCCAGTGCTCGCTGTAAATTTTATCTCATCGTAGTGAAAACTGCGTGTTTGTACAAGAGCCATATATATAACGAGACAGTGGGATACTCCAAAATTGATATGCCAAGCCTGTATTGGAATGCTGTGGGAGATTGTTGTTACTGGTAAACGGATAGGGTTTTAGTCGCTTCCCTAGTGCTAGTCCAGTAACGTAACACTGTCCGTGCACCCACGTGAGTCTAATATAACTAGATGTCCGGACACTGTTCAACTAAACCATTTTCTAAAGTTTAGCTAAAAGTTTTCTATATTAAATTCCTGCTGTTAGTCGTGTCGTGTCGTGATCGGGAAAGCATTGCGTTACAAAAATTAGGCTGTTTAAACGGAATTCGTTTTTCGATTCTGGTTCAATTCGCGTGTAACGTTTCTTCCGTGCCCAACAACCAGCGATCGTTCCTTAACAAAAGTAAATCGGCCTCTCGTTTGTATCAGGCAATCCTTAATGAAACGCGCCTGTCATCGTTTTCACCCGTCCACGGATAGATGTCGGTAACTGTGCCCCTTCCATCCCACCTACCGCAGGTGTGCTACGGGCGAGAACTGGCAGGCGATCATGCTGGCCTGCATCAGCGGGCGGGTGTGCGACCCGCTGTCGAGCAACGCCGACAGTACGTGCGGCTCGGACTTCGCCTACTTCTACTTCTGCAGCTTCATCTTCCTTTGCTCATTTCTGGTAGGTGGTCGCGGTTTTCCTCTGCGGTGCGTATACGTATCATCGCAATATTGCCGCTAAAAGCTTCTAACAGGCCGAATAGACTCGTTTGTTATTATCAATACACTATTACAACTCTGCTGCTCGTGCAGATAAACTGCATGGATAACCTCGCGTTGGCAATATATATATTCAAGTATATATAGCATACAATGTTGAGACTGATGGCACGCATTAATATGGTTTCAAATGCTCACAGTTACTTTTCACTTGTGAGTTCAGTTCTTCTTCGGAATTGATTTGTGTCATTGTATTTGTAGCGAGGTAAAATATAAATTCTTTATTCAAAATTCAAACGTCTGTTAATCACCTACATAACACAATGCCTGTAGCTTGTGCAGGATCACTTGTATAGATGGCCAAGATAGATACATGCTGTGTGCTATCACGTAGAACTACACCAAGTCGTCGTCCGAGAAGGAGGCGGCAGAGTAGGAAGAGGAGTAGGACGAGGAGGAGGAGGGGAGGAGGCAGAGTAGGAAGAGGAGGAGGAGGAGGAGGAGGAGGAGGAGGAGAATGAGAATGAGAGTTTCTGCTTGCGTAGGCCTATACGTACTGATATGCTATGCGCTCGATTTGCAGATGTTGAACTTGTTCGTCGCCGTTATCATGGATAATTTCGACTACCTGACGAGAGATTCCTCGATCCTCGGACCGCATCACCTGGACGAGTACATCCGCGGCTGGGGCGAGATCGATCCGCAAGCCACGTGAGTACGGGCGCCATTGTACTGGCTGCCATTTTGAATTATGAAAGCCGTCGAGCGGCCGGCCGTTTTAAATTATCGGAGCCATCAAGCGGGTACAATTTTTCCTTTCCATGGTCGGAAACGCTGGATATTGTAGATATTGTGTGTCAACAGTCAACACTGTCTTGCGCGGAGAATAGAAATAGGTGGTAGGGAAGGGGCGATGACTTATCCCGGTGTTCTTGCCATCCTATTCTGCCAGCATTACCAGCTTAACCAGGGCAGGCACAGAGCATCACAAGATTTAAGATTCAAGATTCAAGATTGAAACTGTTTTATTTGTGCATAAGACATACATAAATACAGAGTACATCGTTATAAAAGAAATAATTACATGTAGAAGTACAATTTTAATCAGTTTAAGCACGGGAGTGGCGAAAGACACTTAAGTCATCTAGTCTGCCACCCCAAGAGTAGATTAATTAAAGGAGCCGCTGAATAACATAATGATAATGACGAATTCACGAAGGATTGCACATAAGCAGCAAGTGGAGAGCACGTTATGCAAATTCAAGCAGTAAAGCAAGTAGTTCGTAAATCCATGGAGAAAAAGTGTAGGAAACAAATATGTAATGAACAAAATATACAATGCATATAGAATGAACAAGGAGATACTGTAAAATTTATGGATTTTGCAAGATCATCAAGTTAAACCATCAACAATTCAACATAAATTGATTAAATTAATAACAATAAAACAACAGCAGGAACGATGCAAGATTACGCAGAACAAAACAAAAGACTTTTTCGCTTAGGCCTACGTAAGCATAGAGAAATTATCAGAGTAGATGCATTATAATTATACCCATAATGAAGGTACTCATATGTACAAGAATGTTTGCGTACAAAAACACGTAGGTTTGTGTACACGTGACAAAAATATAATAAATAATAAATATATGAATTATATAATAATATAAATAAACAAATCAGTGAAAGGGATAGTTTACTGAGAACACAATAACCACATCACAGTCACTGTACAAATACAGCTGACTCCAGTCTAAATAATGATATGTAGACAATACAAAAAGGCAATTTAAACAATTGGTACGACACGCTGATGTGAAATTATCGTATTCGATTAAACAAATCCACTAGGTGTTACTCATAGTGCTGTAATAAACTATTTCTATAAGCGAACTTGAACCTTGAAAAGGGTAGGTTTTTTATATGTAAGGGTATGTCACTCCAGAGTCTGACACCTACAAACCTTAGAGATTTATTGCCAAGAGCAACCTTGGTGTTAAACCTTGGAAGATGATAGCACATTGATGTTGAAAGTCTAGTATAGTGGGAGTGTACATGAGATTCTAATAAAATAGTTGCGGAAAAGGTCTGGCAGTTCATTGCGAGTAAACTTATACATAAATTTGGCTAGTTCTAGTTTATTAATATCATTAAGTTTTAGGAGACCAAGTTTGGAGAAATAAGGGGTGACATGTTCTCTCATTCCAGCAAAACTCATGCACTTGATAATTCTATTGTGGAACCTCATATTATATCTAGGCTGGTGGCTTCCCGAGTGTTGCACAGACAACACGTCGCGTCCAGCAACCCCACGTTGCCCCAGTGATTTGCTAGTGGTGACGTGTCGTCACTCTATGACTGTTAGCGTAAAAATATTGTCTCTGTTTCCAGCGGACGAGTGCATTACTCAGACATGTACGAGATGCTTCGAAACATGGCGCCACCTGTGGGGTTTGGGAGAAAGTGCCCCTATCGGCTCGCATACAAGGTAACAATCATTGCGACTCGTAGCGTGCTCCCTTGTTACTAACGTGAACAATTTATTTAAAGGTTATTGCGATCGCAAATACTACGTTATTTGAAGTATGCCGCCAATACTAAAACGTTTGCTATAAGAGACATTTCATAATAGCTCTTGTAACGCTCTCAGCATATCGCCTCTAGGCAGATATCCTCGATATCTAAACGTACCAGAGGGATTCGATCGCCCAGTCACGTCGAGTGGATCCGCAGTGTAGAGGTGGTCGAGAGAGAGAGCGAGAGAGAGAGAGAGTGGAGAGAAAGAGAGGGGCAGAGAGGGCGAGAGAGCGAATGTGGGGGAGGGAGAGAGAGAGAGAGAATGTGGGGGAAGGAGAGAGAAAGAAAGAATGCGGGGGAGCGAAAGAGAGAGAGAGAGAGAGAGAGAGAGAGAGAGAGAGAGAATGAACGCAAAATAATGAATTAATCGCCAGATTAAGTTTCTACCTCGCCTCTGACCTCGGCTTTAACTGAACTATAGTAACCTACCGTTCTCTCGTTGATGGCCATATTTGCTCATATTTATTCGTTGCTGTTTGATTTTTCGTCGGCAGCGCCTTATACGAATGAACATGCCCATAGCAGACGACGGCACTGTACAGTTCACGACGACCCTCTTTGCTCTCATCCGAGAGTCTCTCTGTATCAAATACAGAGATGGTGAGTTACACGCAGCACGATGGCTTAACAGTCTTGAGAGGGGCGTGGAACTCTCTCTGCTCCTACTGCTCTAATAAAACTAATGCTATAGCATGGCTATTATGATAACACGGCTATTACCGTAGCATTGCGTCCGCTATATTGTACACAGGCCTATTATATGTGTTGTTATATTTTATATTTATTGGTTTATTGTATTAGATATTATTATTTTTATTTTAATCATTTTATTTAGTTGCTATATGGCTATCTCTATGTTTAACGTAACTATTACCATAACACTGTTACATCAGCAAGATTATTACTATTTGGGCTACCACTAACTCAACTGTTGCTGTTTTACTAGCCATTAGCTTAGCTACTACATGCGTTGCTATTACTAGAGGGTTCGTTTCCGACGTTGAAATCTGTCGTGATTGTATAATGCCATACTAGTTAGTGGTGGCCAGCTAAT
Organism: Priapulus caudatus; assembly: GCF_000485595.1. Classification (NCBI taxonomy): domain Eukaryota; kingdom Metazoa; phylum Priapulida; class Priapulimorpha; order Priapulimorphida; family Priapulidae; genus Priapulus; species Priapulus caudatus. The sequence goes on from NW_014577444.1 coordinate 132,201, forward strand.
AGATCTTGATATTTTCGGGTTATAATTTCTACGTGCACATATTTCGAAAACAATATACTACAACATTCAGCGAACAGAGCAATTTATTTCACCTGGTGTGGTCATAGACTATATTTTATGTACCGGTTGTACTTATTTTTGTTAGTATTTGTTTTCAAACGATGTAAACTATATTATACATATGTCTTATTAACAAATTACACGTTTGAATCTCGAATCTGAAATCGCGAGTCTTGAATCATGAATCTTGCTAGTATTTTTCGTCTGCGTGTAGGTGATGCATTGTCATGTTTCTGTTGCAGCCGACGAGATGGACCAAGCAGATGAGGAAACACGAATTATTATCAAGACGCTGTGGCCGATGCAAGCTAAGAAAATGCTAAACAAGCTAGTGCCACCGCAGTCAGGTAGGTAACGCTAGAGGGCGCAATTGGAAATGCCTGTTGGAAATCCTGCAAACCTTGTGGTCGTTGTACGTTAAAAATATTTAATTTTTGGGTCTTCTACTGGACTACTGGCCTAGTGGGCTAGTGAAGAGATTTACAGTTTTTATTGGCGGTTCACTGGTTGTACGTTAATAGGTTATAATATACGGATAGTAAACGTGCGTGCACACGACTCGCTACGGCTAGACCATAGTTACCATAGTCCGAAGCTGCTATAAGTAAATGTAGGCCTACTCGACCTAAATTAGTTTAAATCATTCGGGGGAAAGGGGTGTAGGAAACCCACTTGCTGTTTTACACCTGTGAATATACGGCGGGGGATATTGGATATGTTCCATGTCGTCTGAAATGTTATTTTAATCGAATCGTGTCGTGTCTAAACATGTTCGTACGATTCTGTGGGGGAGCAGAGCTGGGTGGAGGCAAGATGACTGTGGGCAAAGTCTATGCAGGCCTCATCATCTTGGAGAACTGGAGAGCGTTCAAGGCCAACCAAGCCGCCGGATTTGGAGTGAGTACCTTAGCTAAGATAGCTACTACGCTCGCAGCGCCCTCTGGTATAAGGTCGCCATGTCGTCTCCTTTGCGGCTGAAGCGGACGGGGACCGATGGATCCTTCCGTACAGTTAGTATAAAGGGCGACGGAGGGTGATGTCCATATGTATGCTGTAAACACGGCATTGTTTGGAAATGCTGCTGTGCAGGGGATTGCAGGTTTTTACTGTTTATTTTCTTATTGATTATTATATTTACATTCGTATTTCTAGTCGTGATTATTTCATCACGGTGATGTACATGCGTTCTTGTGCGTCCAAACGTGAAGCGCAAGAAAGCGCAGCAATGTTCGTCCCCGTGTCACCGGTGTTCGTGCGAGCCAAGCGGCTGGCTTTTGGATCGTAACTGCCTTTTATTTTTCGCAGACATCGGTGATTGTGAGTCATCTCACAACGGGGCAGACCCACGCTCACAGTTGACCAGCGCGTTTTCCTCACCTTTGTTAGTCTCCCGATTAATGACTTTAATAAGAATTAATAATAAGAATTGAGAATATTTAGTTAATGAGACACGCAGCAAACGTAAATAGCGATGGGCGTGCGGTGATTAGTTCGCGCGCGTCGTTTCCATGGAAACGCGTCACTGATAGACTGTTTCTTTCACTGTCCAGATGCCGGATTCCGAGCCGGAGGTTAGTGGTGACTCACTTGCAACGTTCGCCATCTTGACGGCGATTTTATTGAACGATTTTTATCTCACTCTCGATGTGTTTGGTTTTGCCGTGTGACTGCGCCTCCTACGCTATTTATGTATACGAAAGCGAGGATACTTCAGGCTTCTTATCATTATTATTATGATTGTTATCGTTGGCGATACGTGCATGATAGCGTAGAGTTTTAAGATGCCGGGATTGCACATCCCGGTTCGTTAGCGAACGGACGTTTAATTGCGTTTTAGGCATGCGTAAGCTAGTAGCGTAGTGTGTGGCCATCGTGAAGTATTAGTTCATTAGCGAAAACTTTTATTATTATACAGTCGAGCATGTCTACCCGTGCTTATAATCTAAAACGTTTTTTGAAAAAAATCATGCATGAATAGGCACGGATTTATGCATCATTACGAGTGGGCTTTCAATTTGCTTTTGAATCAGACGCGCACGAGAGCTCACGAGAGCTCGTTGTAATGAAGCGCGGAAATTACGAGTTGTTTTTCAATGGTGGGGATTCGTAAGGATGTTTGAAACAGCGTTTACAGTTAGTTACTGTTTAGCAGCATAGCAACTGCATTGAATTTTTTTGATGTGGATTCGCTCAATGCGGTGGTTGCCGCGCCAATGACGCAGAATCTACTCGATGGGTCAACGTTGGTCGGTGCAACATTCACGTAGTTAACAACCGTGAAACTAGCGTGGAGTCCAGTTTAGTAGTAACGCTATACTTGATAATGACGTCACCTGTTCTCCTCGTAAGAGGTTCGACGAACGTCAGGGCAACCAGATCTAAACGCGTTATGAGAGGAAAATGTAAAATTTAAGATTATTCAACGTTAGACAATGTTGTTGTGAGCCAGAAACAATAAGACTTGTTTATTGAAGATTCGATATACAGTGTACATGTATTAATATATATATATATTAATTATTTAATTACTTAAGTAAATTGCACCGCACATTTCTTGCCTCCTGACAGATGACATTTCTAAGGGTCATAAACACCGTGACGGCCCGCAAGGTTTGTGATGCGTTTGTGTGCGCTCTTGTTTGCACGCCCTAGTGGCAGCCTGCTATGGCGCCCTCTGGGGAGCATTTCCGAATCATCGACGTTTATCGGCTGCCGACCTTTGCCGCTGCTCAGCTGGCGGATGTGCTGTTGTTTCTATTTCGATAGATGTGTACTCCTTCGATTTTCTTTTCTTCTGAAAACAACATTATCTGTCTTTCTTCTGCGTCTCTATACCTGCGAAAAGAATCGTTGCTCGTCATATTGTGTGATATTGTGTCAGGTCAATGCGTTGCCTATACTTTTTCCATGGCTTGGATTGTCGAATCAGTCTCAGGTCAAAGCGAGCATGTGTTTCTGCGTGTGCGCGTGCGTGTGTGCGTTTATTTGTGCGTACGCGTGTGTTTCTGCGTGTATGTGTGCGTACGCGTGTGTTTCGGCGTGTGCGCGTGCGTGTGTGCGTGCGCGTGTGTTTCTGCGTTTATTTGTGCGTACGCGTGTGTTTCGGCGTGTGTGCGTGTATGCGTGTATGTGTGCGTATACGCGTGTGTTTCCGCGTGTGTGTGCTCGTGTGCGTGGTGTATGTGTATATGCGTGTGTTATTCTGCGAGTGCGCGTATTTGCGTATGTGCATTCGCGAGTGCGTGTGTGTGGTCTACTTACTTCAGCTTGCTACGCTATCTTTAGCATTACAACTGACATGTCTCGTCTCGTTAATATGTCACATTAGTGACCTGTGATTGTTTTTATCCTTTTCTAATCTTTCTTTCGAATATTTTTTAGCGTTCAGCCTTGTCCGTCTTCCGATCTTGGACTTTGCAGAAACGTGTTTGATCTCTATTACTTGCCTGACTCCTGACTTTAAATGCTCATGGAAACTGTTTCACCATTTACCTAGCGCTTTCTATAAACGCCTCTACCGCTTGTCTATGATGTGTCGCACGTTTTACTTCTGACGTATTCGTCAATAGCTTA
>NW_014577444.1:138333-143333 GCF_000485595.1 Priapulus caudatus
GTATGCTCTTGATAATTTTATTAACGCACCTGACATCGGCATATGACGTCACCTCCTGTTGGATACGTAGTCGTGGCGTATGAAAGCCAAATGTGCACTACTCGCGATTTAGTACGAAATACTAAAAGTAAGTATGTGAGTGTGTGTTGGAGGGTGATTATTTGCAACAGCAGTGTATATGAAGAGTATATTTGCGCCAATCTTTCAAGTAATATGGCTGCAGTAACGCCATAGGACTGTCTGTTTACCAGGAAAATATGTCAAGTGCGTGTTATTGGCACTTGCTATATCGTTGTGCTTAATGGGTAAATGTTTTTACGATGAATTTGTTCTACGTTACAGGTCAGCCCGATAGTGTAATCGTAGGTTGTTTGTAAATGAATGTTTCTGTCTCTGGTTTATATTGTACAGTCCAATGTCAACTGTAAACACGTGTGTCTGTGAGTAACTGTCTAATTCAATACATTTACTTTTTACCATACAGAGCCCATTTTCGTCCGGCCTAGAGGTAAAGCGTACAAAACGTTTAATTAATTCATAATTAACTGTTATGACTATTACTTTGTGCTTGACTATTTTACTAATTAATCATTTCGGGTTGTTTTTTGCTCTCTTTCGCATTCCACAGGATCCTACACGGGTACCTGCTCTCTTGTTTTACCTTCGTCCCGATGTGTATACCATGTGTTTGTCAAACCCTGGCTTCCTCGGTCGTGTAAATACCTCCGTATAGGTGTGACACACGTGTGCCCTGCTGACTAGGGTTTCCCAGCTAGGTGTAACGTGGCATGTGAGTAGTAGCGGTAGCTATGGGAATTCCAACCAGCCAGCTGACGCGCGATTTCGAAGGCTAATGTGCTGCGCTCGCTTACGATGGACATGCATGCACGTGTTATACGCTACACATTCAATATACACTGAAGTAAGGGGTTGTTGTCAGTTGTGAATTTCTAACATATTAGAAGTGTAACGTTAGTGGAACGTTAGAAATCGCACGCGCGCACGTACGCACGTACCCACACATACGCGAACACACGCACGTACGCACGCACGCACACGCTCTCCAAACACACGCGCGCTTAAACGTAGGAATGTGCAGCGTATATAAAATTTCGGCGCACGAGTTTACCGCTATATAGATATACGTTTAGGATATTATTCAAGGTCAAAGGTCAAAAGGCAGCGGCTTTAAGGCTACATTGCAAATATTTTTTAGCAGATAGGTGAATGGAGCGCAGATTAGCACGGTCACTTTGTAGGTCTAGTTTTTTTTCTGTCAGTGACCCTATAACTAAATTCGACCGACACCTAAAAACGTATGATAGAAAACGAACGCAAGACGAATAGCATATTATCAAGCTCCCTAACGTTGTCAGACACGCCACGCATGCCCACGCTCCCTCCCATCTCAGCCCACGCCTGCTGACATCCTGGCTTGTCACTATGCACTGGCGGTCGTATTTGCTACGTCGCTCTTCAACTTTTTCCGATCTATAGTCTATTGCGTGCGTTCTTGTCATTTTTAGCCGTTTTTTGGCATGACTTCAGGTTTCGGCTATTCGCACGAACGACTATATACGTGACTGAACTCACCGTTATTTTTTAAGCTGACTCGGGACGACGCTTGGTGGCGTTGCACTGTCGATGAAATCTGCTTTTCACTCTCAAAGCATGGCGCACAACGACCTTTAACCCCTTTTACCTCCGCCTATGCCTCTTCCTCCTTCTCCTCCTCCTCATTCTCCTCTTACTCTTCTTGCTCCCCCTCTTTCTCTTTCTCATCCTCCTCGTCCTTTGTATCTTCCTCTCCTTCCTCATTCTCATTTCCCTTTATCTCCCCCTCCTTTTATTCTTCCTACTGCTCCTCCTCGTCATTCTCCTAGCTCTTTCTTTTCCTCCTCTTCTTCCTGCCTCGCCTAGTTTTCTTCCTCTCATTCCTTATTCGCCTCCTCATAGTAATTTCCCTTCATCGCTCTACTACCCAGCCGATACATAGATCTTTTACATACGCGTACGTAGATCCTCGTAGATCATATATACACATTGCATTTGGGTCGCCCATTTGTTTTTGACTAACCTGTAGAAGAATTATCGCTGCACGTTTCACCATTGGGCATTCTCAATTCCGAATCGGTGATGTTATTGTAGATAAATCAATCCAGCCAGAGCCTACTCTGCATGTCGGGAGACGTTACACTTCGATAGTGTTAGCCTCTAAAACACTTGTTCAAATTACGCTTAACACGTGTGACGTCACCGTATCGGTATTGAGGATTGCTCATTCGCGTCACTAGCGGGGCTATCCGCGGAGTGGTTCTTTTTCATCGAACCTGGTGCATTTTGTCGCTGCAAGCAACTTTTTTGACGAAAGGTTTTACACGGCTATAGACGTGCATGTACGTGAATCATACCCTGTATAACATGTACCCTGCGTGACGATGACACACTCGTGTGCACCGTCTATAGTCATAGGGATTCGCTGCAAATAATGGCAAAATTAAAAGAAATAAATAGAAAGGATATAGGATAAAGATGGGATGATGTATAAACGATGACAACTCTATTCGCATGAAGTAAAATGATGCGTGCGTGCGTAGGCGCTATATGCGGCGATACATTCATTGTTGTATCGTTGCGGGCTCTTAATTTTATCTGTTACGATCCGTATCAATTTGCCGCGATATGTCTTAATACGAAGGTCGTTACATTTGAATGCACGAGGAAAGAGTTGCGGTAGCGTCTGCTGAATGGCATCGCATTAAACGTGGTCACGAGGCTTGGCATCTGCCAGGTCTTCGGACAGAAGACGATCCTGGGCGTAGATACGGTCCTAAGCAGCACCCGAGGGTGACCCGCTCACCGACACTGTTCCATTGTTTCAGCGTCCGCCATCTTTGTTTCGGAGGATCATGGGAGTGGTGCGAAACTCTTCGCACAGGTCCAGCCAGAGTCTGGAGGGCTCCGACGGCGAGTACGACTCCTATGACGGTCAACATCCCGGTCAGAGGTCAAGATCACACTCACTTAGGGATGGGTCCTCCCTCAGGTGATTCCACTAATACAATGGCATAAGCACATAGAGACAGAGAGGAAGAGAGAGATGAATATACAGAGAGAGCGAGAGAGAGAGAGAGAGAGAGAGAGACAGCGAGCGAGAGACAGCGAGCGAGAGAAAGTGAGAAAGAGAAGAGTGAACGAAGAGAAAAGGAAGATTAAAGGTGTAGAAAAATAGAGTGCGCTAAGAAAAGGGTTAGTGCGCAAAGGACAGTTAGGGAAAGGATATTAGGAGAATGGAAAGAGCGGAAAATTAGCAGCAATAGAAAGTGGGAGAGTGTGAAGGTGTAGCGAGAAAACAGACAGTGAGTGTAGTACAGCAGGAGGATTTCTAGTGAGAGCTCAGGCAGCAAGAGAAAGGGACAGCGACAGGCGCGTGAGCGCGCGAGTGCAAAGCCGGTAATTTACAGTACGGGTAGCTAACGATAGGTGTCATTACAGCATCGACAAGAACGAAAACGACCATCAGTGGAAGCGCTCGTTTACTTTTCTCAGACGCAGCAGCAGCCACCGGAAAAAACGCAACGCCCAATTCGAGCACAAGACCGGAGAGACGCCCCGTTCTCAGGTACGCACGTGTGGTAAAACGCTATCCCCGTCCCCTGCAGGTGGACGCCCGGAAATCACTTCCGCTACGTAGGGCAATGGGCACATGGTGCGGGGGTTCGTGCCTTGTCACTAGAACCATTGAGAGTCTAGGCTATTACCAGGCAGCCTAATATTGTTTTCACCAACACCTGGCGTTCGTGTTGGGTCCAAGAAGCTCAATTTCGCGTTAAGCGTAGTAAAATGAGACTTGGCCTTGTATCCGCTCTCGTGTATCTATCTATAGATCCCTTCGTCACGGAGTATGTTGTGTGTAGCAGATGCTCTGATCTTGACGCATCCGCGTTGTTTTTCCGAGCAGCAACCGATGAGGGAACTTTCTCTCTCTCTCTCTCTCCCAACCCCATCTTTCCTTCTCTACCTCTCTTTGTTCTTTCTCTCTCTTTGCTTGTCTATCTCTCTGTTCGTTCACTCGCGCTCTCTTGCCCTCTCTCCATTTCGTAATCGTCCTCTCTCTCTCACACACATGCACACACTACACACACGCACGCACGCACGCACGCACGCACGCACGCACGCACGCACGCACCTACGCACCCATGCATGCACATGCACACGCGCATACACACACATACACACACACACACACACACACACACACACACACACACACACACACACACACACACATACACACACGGTCTCTCTCTTGTGCTCCCCTCTCTTTCTTTCACTTTGTCACTACGTTTCTTTCTCTCTCGTTCTCTCCATCTCCCCTTTCTCTCACGCCCTCTCCCTGCGAAGCAGTGCAGGTCGTGGAAGCGGCGGGCGACACATGGAAACCATGGAAACGACTGAAGCCGTCTCCGCGCGTTCACGAGTTTTGGTGTTTGTCTGTAGGAGAGTTCGCTCACGATAGATAAGTGCGTGGCTAATCGGGGAGCGCTCGAGGCTGTAAGAGAAGAGGAGCGGGAAGTAGATGATGAAGATGATAACGAAGGAGAAGGTGAAGCAAACGAAGAAGTAAAATACGAAAAAGAAGACGAAGAGGAGGAAGAAGAAGGAGAGAAAGAACAAGATAGAAGAGGGGAAGGAGAAACGGCGGAAACAATAGAGGAGAATGAGAAGAAGAAAAAGAAGAAGAAGAAGGAGGAGGATGAGGAGGAGGTATCTGGAGGCGTGCATGACGTGGAGCCGGTATAGAGACGGGCTGCGAGGTCGGTGGTGGCTTACACAGCTAATGGCAAGCTATTGCGTCAGTCACATCCCAGTCGGCTCCCCTCGTGCCAGGCATGCGAACGGTTTCCCCCTTCAGATGGCTTGATTTGGGTGGATCTGGTTAGAGAGCGTGGGCGGTCATTGCTTACGATTAGAGAATACGTTTGTTACCTACAATGGCC
>NW_014577444.1:144535-155751 GCF_000485595.1 Priapulus caudatus
GGGGAGGCGAGATGGGGGAGGCGAGATGGGGGAGGCGAGATGGGGGAGGCTAGATGGGGGAGGCTAGATGGGGGAGGCGAGATGGGGGAGGCGAGATGGGGGAGGAGAGATGGGGGAGGCTAGATGGAGGAGGCTAGATGGGGGAGGCTAGATGGGGGAGGAGAGATGGGGGAGGCGAGAGAAGCTCTGATTGCGAGAGCAAGCCCCAGAAGCTCGCGCGCGGGCTGTGTGAGAGAGAGGGCCTCATCGCGCCGCCGTGAGAGAGAGCCACAACGCGCCGCCGTTAGAGAGAGCCTCAACACACCGCCGTGCGGGAGGAACTCGGCTAGCAAGAAAAATGCCCGAACTTTTGGACAACTATTTTTGAGTCACCCTGGGGATTAGTATGCGCGGTGTAACACAAAGTCACCCATGAAAACAGAGCGCACGTCGATCTACTCGGCATAATCGGACACAATGCAAGCCACCAAGAGATTTCTGTACGAATTTTGCGTATTACACAAGTCTAATCTGGATTGAACCAAAATTCTAAACTAACTCCATGTTCCTTCCCTCAAAAATCTTCTGGGAAATGAACAAGAAGAAGACGAAGACGAAGAAGAAGAAGAAGAAGAAGAAGAAGAAGAAACAGGAATGGTTCATCCTCAAGCTCTGTACCCTCCTACTAACCTCCTCTCTCTCTCTCTCTCTCTCTCTCTCTCTCTCTCTCTCTCTCTCTCTCCTTCTCTCTGTCTGTCTAACTTCCTTGGTTATTGGGGTGAACCTCCCCGTTTTGCATCGTGGCGAATATTGTATCGGGCCTGTATCTGCATCGTGCCACCACGGATATTTTTTTCCATGCCGACGTTTTTAGGACTACCCGTCTTTGTCAAGCACTGATGATAGTCGTTATCGTTCTCGGCGTGTTTCACCGAATATAGATACTTCGGTATACCCACTAGCTAACTACGTTTGCAACACCGTATCATTGTATTCGATTGTGCGTACGTCGTATATTCATGTTGACTAACCAAGCGCTTATTACACGTGAACCTCGTCACAGTCCGCTTTCCGCTGTTAGTATGTTGTACTCGTACCCTGGCTGTCGTTGTTATTGTTGTTGTTTTTCTTGTTAATAATTTGTTAAGCAAGCGATTGGAAATTTTAGTAGTATTTCATGGGGCACGTTTGCATAGTGCATACGTGACATCATGTCTGCGTCAAGTGTACGAATACGGTCAGTCATTAGACGGCGATCACAATTATTCACGGCAAGAAAAACGCATAATATTCATTATACATAACGTGCATAGACGTACATGTTTAAAGAAGTAAGCGCAGTAAGTAATACGTTAACGTATACATAGTGTCTAATTAAATCTGTGCGGGCACCGGCCCGGTGTTAGCTGTCAGTTTCAGCGTCTGTGTTGGCTGTCGCACTCACTGGTGAATCTTCTGCAGGGTATAGAGATGACTGACGTGCAGCGCGGCGGGGACAACCCAACTGTCACCACGGCGCTCCTGTCCGCCGTCTCCGACCTACACGCGGCCTCTGGACCTAAGCTCACCATTCCAAATGTACGCAGCGCCGTTAGCCCGACATGTTTATGCCGCTCATTCAGCCGTAGCCTCATTCAGACCGTCTTTTGGTCTTTTACACGTACAATCAAACTTTCAATATGTGTAATGGACGTTATTAATTTTACGCATACTAAATAATTATGACACCACCCACACAATTTATTGTACAACAACCATACCATATTTTCCCTGAGTTGATTTGCAAACTTAGTAACGGTCAGAGGCTAAACGATCAGAGGCGAACGATCATCTCCTTACCAACATACCATTAACACTGCGACTGCCATGCCTCTCTTTCACACATCACAGGCTTCAGGCGGCTTACGGCCCCCTGATCATCAGACGGTGCAGCGCACGCACTCGGACACGAGCGCGATGTCGCCACCGTCGACGCCGTTCGTGCGCCGCAGCCTGCGCTCGCCGTGCCCCTCGCGATCCGTCTCACCGCATCCCGGCAGCTGGCGCAACCGTAGCCTGTCACGGTCGCCGTCGCCGCGTCGACCGACGGGTCTGTCGACGGCTGTCTTCAATCTTATCGATACGGCACACGACATCGCCAAGCAGGATCGGCTGCAGAAACTGAAAGGTAGGGTTAGGGTTAGGGTTAGGGTTAGGGCTAGGTTTAGGGTTAGGGTTAGGGTTAGGGTTAGAGGTAAAGTTAGGGTTAGGGTTAGGGCTAGGGTTAGAGGTAAGGTTAGGGGTGGGGTTAGGGTTAGAGCTATGGTTAGGTGCTCGTTGTCCGTGCGTGGCGAGAGAAAAATACCGGGTGCCTCCGTTTATGTGGGCGTAATTGCGAAGATAAAAATCAGTCGTGGTGTTTGGTGTGTGTGCTGTGGTTGTTGCTTCTCACCGCTCGCCCCTTCTCGCGCGCCCTCTTCAGGCAAGAAGAACAAGGATGAGGACCTGTTTGGCATCAACTCTCCCGAGTTGCAGCGAGGACGCAGCCGCATCCGTCGACCGCGCGTCGGCGCCAAGTCGCCCGCCGTCGTGGCGCCACCATCGCCGATGCCGCCCGCTGCACCACCGCCGCAGCAGCAGCACGCAGCGCCGCCGCTGCCGCCGCCAAACTTCAAGACGACGGTGTTGAACCAGCGGTCGCGCAGTCCGAGTCCCGTGCTGACTCCGTCGAGCAACGAGTATTACGGCACGGCGCAGCTCGACCTGCGCTCGCGCAGCCCCAGCCCGGCCACCGACGCCGAGCACGGCTCGCTGCGGCGACCGCCGCGCCGCCTGCCGCCGACGCCCAACAAGCCGTCGACGCTCAACCTGCAGCTGCGACGCGCCGACCGCACCGTGCAGCTGCCACACGTCGCGCAGTCGCCGACGCTGCCGGCGCCCGACCCGCAGTCGCCCGACAGCATCAACTTCCCGCGCCTGAGCGCGTCGCCGACGCGCGCTCGCGCCCAAGCACAGCAGCAGCAGCAACAGCAGCTCGCGCCGACGCAGTTCCGCGGGATCGCGGGCCACACGCCGTCGCCGGGCACGAGTCCGTGGCCGTCGCCCGGCATCAGTCCGTCGGGCAATCAACAGGTGCTAAACAATGTCGTCGGCGCGGCGCGGTCGCCGCGCGAACGCACCGGCATGCCGTACATCGACAACGGCTTCCGGTTTGGCGACGCCGGCCGCGCCGCGCCGCGCCAGCCGAACGGGTTCAAGCCGCGACAGCAGCGCCACAAGGAGGCGCCGCGGCTACGGACGTCGGCCGCTGGGCCCGAGCACGGCAGTGACTCGGAGGACGACGATTGGTGCTGACGGCGGCGGCGCGGCGCTTAGGAAATTCTCTGTGAGATGCGTGTCGATGTTCGTCGTTGTGCCAGTCATTCGGGGGAAAGTTCCTTCGACAGGCGCGCATGCGCGCGATGGCCGACATGCAGGAAGGATCGGCGATGAGGAAGCATCGCCTCGGCTATCGTCGTAAGGCGCTACCCGTCGGTTTACAGATCTTATACGCTTGTCATCGAAAGATACGCGGTTTTTCTCGTGGCGATCAGTAAACAATGCTAAGAGCAAACCGAAAATCCCTATGTTGGTCTTGGTCGGGTGTGCCGTAACATCGAAGTAACCGGAGATAACAGTTCGGTAGACGATGATATCGTTCATCTAGGCGTGTGTAACGTCGTCATATGAGCTGTGACCAAGTTATGTGTACTTAGAGCCGTATTCAGCTTGCCCGTGGCATAGTCTTATTGGGTGTGACATGATCCCGTGGGCATGAATTTGGATTCGTGAGTTGTCTAAGAGTACTGTGGGCAGCTCTGTGTTGGCGTGATAGCTGCTCTGTGTGGGGCGTGATAGCTGCTCTGCGGGTGTCTACGTGTGCTCTAGAGGCAGTTGTTTCTCAGAACTCGTTGCAGACGATATCTGGGCCGCGATAGGAGTTCTGGGAGCGGTGCTCCTCGGGCGCAACAGTACTTATTCTCGGGTCGTTGTGTGGGTCACGTAGACGGTGGGATGAGCGTGTGACGGTGAGGACACTGATGTATCTCAACATGCACCGTTTGTCTCGACGGCGTGTTTGAATTTCATAACGAAACCGAAAGGGCTTGTGTGGTTTAGCAGTGAATTGTGTGTGTGTGTGTGTGTGTGTGTGTGTGTGTGTGTGCGTGTTGTGTGTGTGTGTGCGTGCGTGCGTGCGTGCGTGCGTGCCCGTGTGCGTGCGTGTTTTGAACATCCACACCTAAATAAAACTATTCCATGTTATTAGATTCGAACTTTGAAGGCCAAAGCGTGCTAGAGTTCACAGATCCGCTGATTCCAGGCTACGAACCATGATGGAGTAATGCTATAAACTTGTACATAGTAAACACTGGCTAATTCATTACGAATTCGCAATGTAGGTGGTGGTATACTCTTCCAATGACCAATGAATTAATTAATTAATGTGCACGATTTTTCCAATCGGTTTAACCATATCCGTGTTTAATTAATTTTGTTCCCATATTTCCATGCATGGAAAAACACCAACCGCAACTTGTATTGATTGATCCACCTTAGGCAGGTTTCTGACATTTTTAATGAAAAACACATAAACCCTAAAACTGTAGGTTTATTTCTCCAAACTAGTTTCTAGATATTTTAGATAATATATAAACGTGACTCGTAGAGAAACTAAAAGGTTAATGAAAATACTTGTGTAATCTATCTATATACTCTTCTTCTCTTCAAACTATTGCCTTCGAAACTGTGCCCCTTGTCACATCTATACGTGACATGTTTTAACTGTGATACTTGATATGTGTTGATACTTTATTGAGTATGTATAGTAAGTATTAATTAGACATTGAGGTGTTCAGACGCTTTCGAATACGTCGATGCAATTCCTAATTTAATCGCTTGTCAGGTTTGTTCGTTTCTTTTTCTACAAATTATAAATACGTAGTTTAAACTTCGCGGCTATTCGTGTACTTGTGGAGCTAGTGAAGATGGGCGCGTAGCGGAATGCCACACGTCATTCGTGCACACGTAGCATCGGACAAGAAATCTGAGAAAAAATCTCCGGAGTCGTTATCGATAGATTGACTCGTCGTTGACGCGCTACGTGGTCGCACGCGTGTAGTCGCGCGAACTATATTGGTTCTCGGCTGTGAGTATCGAGAAAATTGAATATCTTTTCGAATGGATTTGGTTGTCTAAGAACGCGTGACTGCGTCGCCATTCTCGCATATTGTAATGTAATATTGGTTTAGATCCAACGGCCGTGACCGGCACAGGGAAACCCTGCCTTGATACAAACCGAGATGCTATATACGACAGCATAGAATGCGATAGGAGTCGGTGGCGCTCCCTAGTTGTAGATGAAACTCGCTACGGTCGGTAGGCCCTTATTGGAGTCGCATAATTTCCATCGCGTGTCTTCAGCGCCCGTAAACTGAGATTATTGTAGATGAGCGAAGCGTACAAGGGGTCGACAACGACCACTCCTCGGAGTTTTTCTACGTGTACACACGACGACATATATAGATATATTCGTCGACGCAGTTTTACTGCTGTCCGTACAGAGCGATTCCATGCCGTAAGCGATGTCAGTCAGCCGAGGTTGGTGCCGACGCAAGCGCCCTCTGTTGCTATCTGTACGAGACATTCACTTACCGGTACATGTCCACCTTCGGTGTTGTTTAGCAGGTGATGCCACCGATGTGCTAGCTCTAACCGAGTGTAGTTGTCGTTGCCGCTACGGGGTAGGAACGATACGAACAAGGATACGTTACGTAGTTGGGAAACGACAGCGAATGTTCGCAGCATTGCATGTTATAAGCTGTAGTCCGTGATGCAATAGAAGTAAACGCTTGCCGGAAAGATAAATGTCCTTACTTTACCACGCTACCTCAAATCAAAACTTGAGTCACCGTAATTTGGCCAGTCCAAACTCAAACAAACCAAAAACACAAATACCCGGCCACGGCCATATAAGTAGCGGTGGTGCTTAACGGAAACCAGATTGCCTGCCATGTCGCCAAGATTTACTGCCGTTTCCCAGCACTGTGGGTCGTAAAGAGACTATAGAGAGGGACAGCGAATGGCTGGCTACGAGGGTAGAGCTCAGTACGTGCCTGCATGTCGGCGTGCTATGGCGCTGCTGATGCGTGATACCTTTACGTACCGTGTCTGTCGTCTACCGCAAACGCTTGCATGTTATCGCTCGCGATTTCCCGTCGATTTATGGTGAATTTACATTTCCCAAATCAACCCCTTGAATGCTTTTTGTACACTCTTGTCAAATGCTGCACTGCGCGCAAGGCCGTGAAAGCACGCTCGCCGAACGGGTACCATTCCACGGCGTCTCGATCTTCACAGAATGGACGGTGCAGTCTAAAGTGCACACAAGCTCGCGTTTTGGTACGAGGTAGTGTAGGGTTCTGGCATGTAGAATAGGCATGTTAGCTGAGAACTTTTATCATATATATAATTAAATATATAGGGGGGAAGTTAAATACTTCCATTTGAATGAATCGGGTTATTTAGTTGTGATCGCGCTCTCTGTATATACGAAGTTCCTTCACGCTTGTACGCAAATGCCGATTATAGCAGCAGCAGCAGCAGCAACAGCAGCAGCAGTAGTAGTAGTAGTAGTCCGCCTTGCCCTATAACCCGGCCGGTGTTAATATCAACCGTCAATTAACTGAACAAAAATTTGAACGGCCGACGTTTCAGCCAGTCAGAACAGTCGCGCACTAATTTATCGGGTTATTGACTAGTTAATCTATTACAAATTACTTCCATCTAACAGTGCGTCGAGTGCTTCGTCTGCTTCGTCGTCGGGCAGCCGTAGTCGCACTCTCCCCAGCCAGCCCACAAGCCTGCGTTCATCAATCTCACCAAATAATTATCAGTCACAATCTTACTCACTATAGATACCGGGAGCGCTACCGTGGAGGCGCGGGAGTGTAGTCTCTCCCCCTTACATGCGTATACAGCTGTGAGTGTTGTGTGGCGTGTGACAGGTCGCTACAGGTCGCGTGTTGGTGTGTGTACCAGGGTCAACGCGATCGGTTCGAACACAGATACACCGTGGCATCATACTAAATGTCACTATCCGTACCCTGCGACGCGTGTCGCGCTCTCCTGCTGGTCGTAGGCCGACGAGGACCCGCGACGCGAAGCAGGGTGGTGGTCTCTCTCTCTCTCTCTCTTTCTATCTATATCTCTTTTTTCTTCCCTTTTCCTGTAAATATTTTGTTACCTCGTCCAAAAGTATAATGTTCTGTTCTACCGACGTGTGTAAACGTAAACGTGAACCGTTGAATGTTAATATTTGTAATCCACTATTTTTTGTCATTTGCAATAAAAGATATCGATACGTGATAGCAGAGATAATGCTCGTTTATTCATGCCTGTGAGTTTTGTGGCGCTGTGACAAGCTAATATCAATAACCAAAGCCATCCATAGAACACACTTTACTAGTTATCATAGCTCACACCTGTACATTTATCTACGTTCGCAAAATCGCATTAAAAGCCAATCTCGCATTTCAACTACATATGCTCAGCCCGTTTTTTTGCCAGTTGAGTGACCTCAGCCATCAGATACACTGCTTTCGTTCTACACATAGATTTCCTTATAAGGGAAATAATTGTTATTACCCAAAATTTTCATGGAAAACGAACAATTATACTAGCGGCTTCACCGGCATGAGAGAATCTCAAAAAACAAGTCGGAAATCGATAAATGAAAAATCTACGAACCGCTTTCTCTCCACTTGCTTTTAGTTGGAATTGAAAGTTCATGTAGAATAATGCTTAAGAGGGAAATTTTAGCGCCAATTTCTGCGAAAATTATAAAGCTACTTTAAAAACTACGCCTGACGTGATACAGTAACACAATTCCATATTTACAATGCTTTAATAAGACACACGAATTCATTTGTTGTATTTACATAATTATGTATCCTAAAAAGGGGTAGATGCACAACATGCTAATTTTCTCATTTAAAAATAATATTTCGATAAGAATCTTTTATGCAACAGAAATCCTTCCCGACTATATTATTCATCATAAAAAATGGGAAAACAAGTAAAAGTCGTTTCTAGTTCGAATAATTATTAATACGATTATATTTGTCAAAATTTAAACTTTAAAACATTTTAAAATGCGATGTAAATGCAGCGTCTATTTCATACGTCGGCGCCTGTTTCGCAGCAAGCTGCAGCAGAAACCTCACCACTTTAATTACTTCATACACATTAAATAACAGGCTCAGCCACATCGGACACACATGACATGATATACGAAGAACAGCGAAACGTACGAACTTGATTATGTAACATTGAGGTCTCCCACATCGCTGGCAACGGCCATCACTAGGCAACAGAATTTAGCTCATAGAACATCGTATCTCGCTAGCGAAGCCTCTAGTCTATGAGGGGGCGAGCACTACATGTGACGCCTGTATGATTGCATTCCTGGTGCTGCCATCTCGTGGTGCACAGCGTACCGTGTGCATCATGCCCGCCGCTCAACATTACTGCAGTGGCTGCTACTACTACTGCGCCTCCTCCTATTGCTGTTCCTGCTCCTGATGCTGCTGCTGCAGCTGCTATTGTTGCTGCTACTGCTGCTTCTTCTTCTTCTTCTGCTGCTGCTGCTGCTGTTGCTCCTCCGCCTCCTCCTCCTGCTGCTGATGTTGTTGATGCTGCTGCTCTTCTTCTTCTTCCTCTTCTTCTTCTTATTCATTCGCTGCTTCTGCTGCTGCTGGTTCTACTGGTGATGATGTTGCTGCTGCTGCTGCTGCTGTTCTGTGCCATTCCTCGTCGGTTGATTGTCCATTCACCCGAGCTCAGTCACGTACGTAAGAGGGAAATATCCGACCTGCAAAACAATACGCAATGTCGTATGTTTTCCTGGTTCAACTGCACGGCCTGAAAACAACATTTTTCGTCAGTGGGGACGCTGAGGAAAATTTATATGTGCCGTGTATCACCCACGTTATACATTCCACCCTCGTTATATGTCTTAGATATTACTACGTTACCTCTAGTGATTACATACAGAGCGCTACTGTAGCCTAGTGACATACATGCCATAGCCAATGATCTAGGTTATTGTAATAAACACATAAGATATGCACAAGTTGGAATATTGCACTAGCATGTTGCGACAAAGTGCTTGTTATGTCATAATTATAATATATTTATAAGTGCAGAATGTGAATGTGAGCAAGTGCGTGTGAAACACAAACACATGTGACCAAATGCTGTGACAGACCAATGTACTGTGACAAAGTGCTGTGATGGACCCTCACGTGTTTTACCATGCCAGATCTCCTGTGATGAACGCGCCTACATGTATCACCTAGGATGCCTGTGTCGCAGTACGTAACTGTGGATGCTCCTCAAGTTTCCCAACAGCATATCAAACACATTAGAACGCTGTAACGTTACGTGAAAGGTAACTAAAGCTAGAACGCAACAATCGATGCGTGCACATACACATGCACACCCGCACGCGGATGCCCATATACACGCCCACACAAATACACACAACCCGAACACACGTACACGCGCGCACGCGCAAGCACCCCAACACACACATGCACACACATACGCACGCACACACACGCGCAAAGATAGCTAACTCGTAAAACGGTGGTTGCAAATTAGATGTAATGCTCCAATGTAAAACAAGAATTGTATAAATGGCATCTAGATGAGCATGACCACTTGCTTAACTAGACAGAGGGCACTCAAAAAGAGTGCATACCTCCGCGAGCGTGTAACATGTATACATGTGTATAACAGCTGGCTCGCTGCTGGCTGCTGCTGACTGGACGCCCTAAGGCGAGCTGCTGCTGACTGGACGGCCTAAGGCGAGCTGGTGCTGAATCGATCGCGCCAACGCGTGTAACATGTATACATGTGTATAACAGCTGGCTCGCTGCTGGCTACACACACACACGAACACACACACGAACACACACACGAGAGCGATTACATAACCTCCCTTGCGTTGCGCGGAGGTAATAATTTATAACTGCTCTACTAGGACACACACTCACACGAACACGCACACGCCTCTCCACACACGCATCCACACGCATACAGGTAAGCACACACGCACGCACGCACGCACGTACATGCGTGCACGCGCACACGCATACACATACACACACGTTCAAGCGTGCACGCACGCACACACGAACACACACACACACACACACACACACACACACACACGCACGAACGCCCGCACGCGCATATACACATTCATGTACCCACCTCGCCTTGCAGCTCTCCCTTCCACCAGCCCCGGTTCTCTCCCTGTCTGTCCAATATCTTAATTAGATCACCCTTCTTGAAAGACAGCTGATTTGAGGAATTTCCATTAAAGGCATACTTTGTCATGCAGGAGGACGCGTCACCTGATAAAATGTGTCACATTGTCACTTACGAGGACACAATCGCCTGATGAAACAAGTCGCATTGTTACTAAGGAAGACAAAGACACACGAGGAAATGTGTCACACCGTCACTAAAATGGGCAAAATCACGTGATGAAGTAAGTCACATCAAAATCGTACACTATTGGCATCGATAATAAATCGTCACCGGCTATTGGCATGCACCATGACAGGTCAGTCACATGATTATTATATTCCGCACACTGTCAAGCAACAGGACAAGTGACGCGATAAAACGCCACACCCTAATTGATATACAACAGAACTGTCTGCTCAAGTTGCACAAATGCAGCGACGTACGTGTCAAAAAACCAAGACAAAATTTATTTAAATTATACGACATTATAAAAAGTTACTGTACTAAAACTATAACGTGCCAAATACCTCTCCACGTGCCTAGAAAATCTATTTCGGTAGAATGTAAACGATTTTATAGAGCGAATTGTGCAAAAAATGAGTTAAATATTAATAAATGGCGAAGTCGCACTGTACCTTTCGACGAAAACGGCAGTGTTAGCTTGATGTCGACGTTCGCAAATATCGAACACAAACTGTTTTTCGAGTAGAAGTCGATCAGCTCCTGCATGTACGAATAATAATCTTCTGTACTCTATAACTATATCTCTGTAACTATAATAATCTAAATTCTGCATATGCATGATGTGCGGGAGCCCGTATTTACGGTTACAAACGCAATACACACGCACGCACACACACACACACACGCAGACACACACACACACACACACACACACACACACA